>NW_024080663.1:0-138274 GCF_003009895.1 Hyaena hyaena
CTCCCAATCTCTCAGGTTTTGTAAGGTTTCCAATGTCTTCAGATCTTTTCTGTGTGATGTATGGGCGCGAGTGCAAGTACGGAGCTCCTTACTTCTCCGCCATCTTGCCCTCTCTCTCCTATTTTCTTGCCTTTTACAACTTCTACAGGCTGCCTGCATTACTTGACTTGGGGCTCCTTCCTCCATGTCTCTCCCTCTTAGAAGGATCCTTGTGACTACATTGAACCCACTTCAGTAATCCACCATAATCTTCCTAGCTCAAGATCCTTAATCATATATCTGAAAAATGCCTTTTACCGTGTAAGTTTCCAGGAATCAAGTAAGACATGGACATCTGTGGGGAAGAACGTATGTCGTTATTCAGCCGGCCACACAAGGATTCAGGACAAGCATCTCTTTTCCAAAATAATCAGTTTCAGCTAAATGCACATTAACTAGATATCTTGCTAGAAAATCCCCTGTCCTTTCTGTCTCTGGTACAATATCGCTAATTTGGTTTCAGGCTGGGTCTATTTGGGCAGCCTTAATACTTTCTCTCTTCCTCTAACTAGTGTAGGATGCCACAAAGCACTCATTTAGCTTTTTAAAATAATCTTTTTGCTTTTTCATTTTCTTTCCTGATACTTTTTACCTCCTTATTTAAAAGTTTACAAATTCAAAATGTACAAATAAGACATAAAGATCAAACATGTGCTGTACTTTAGGTCCAAAGCAATTTCCTCAAGAATTTGCTTATGATGGCAGATGGCTGTTTAAACATAGTAAGACTTATGTTTCTTTTAGATCCGAAAGAAAGAAAATAAGTGTCCAGTGAACAAGGCTGGATATTTAGCATACGTAATCCAGGATTGTTATGCTCTCCAGAAAAACACACAGTAAGAATTTGTCTGGGCAATATCATCAGCCTTTCTTCCTTCCCATAGCAAAGCAAGGACCTAAGATAAATGTCTTTTTATGGATTACTTACCATCTGTCCTTCAAAGATGTCTAAGCCTGTGGAACTCTATTTTATGTCCACGAATTAAAGGCAGCACAGCACAGAGAATAATCGTGCAGGTTCTGGAATCAGACAAACTGAGGTCAACCATAGCTTAATCTATTACTGACCCTGGGAAAATTACTTAACTATTCTCGTTTAGTTCTCCTGTTGGTCAGATAACAGAACTTAGCTGGATTGTTGTGAGTATTAAATAAACTAATTTATGCAGAATACTTAATCCAAGATAGAGTGTAGTAAATTCTCAATAAATATTAACCATCCTTTTTTTTTTTTTTTAAATCAGGTGCCATTAGAAACATACCAGACACATCAGCCATATTTGTTCTCCAGCTTTGGTCAGCCTATAGCATACATATACCTTGGAGTAACATAATGGGACCACCAAGCAGGACCCTTATTCCCCAGTACGTTTCATTAATGTTGGCCTCAATCTCATTTACTGACTAAGAAGAAACAAGCTGGTTTATGCTATCATTATCCTAAGATCCTGAGGATATCTTTTTCCAAAGGGAAACGGTAAAAGAAAGAAAGAACGAAAGAACTTAGTCTTTTATATTTTCTCTGTTACTATTATTCATATTATTTATGCTTCTCCTTCATCTTCCTGGTAAAGCTATCAAAACTTTTTTTGAAAGACTCCTAAAGTTTCTCTACCTTGGAGTGCCTGAGTGGCTCAGTCGGTTGAGGGTCCAACTCTTGATTTTGGTGCAGGTCATGATTTCAGGGTTGTGAGCTCAAGCCCCACATCGTGCTACGGGCTGAATGTGGAGGCTGCCTACGATTCTCTCTCTCTCTCTCTCTCTCTCTGTCTGTCTCTCTCTCTCTCTCTCTCTCTGCCCTCTTCCCCTGATCACACTCTCTCCCTTTCTAAAATAAAATTTTAAATTTTTTTACATTTCTCTACCTTGTTTAGAGAGCCTGAAAAATTAGGACTACAGTTATTCAGCTAAGTCCTAGAGGAGCTCATGCTCCTTTGCATGGCAGACAGAAGGTCCAAAAGGCAGACTCTGGTAGCCGAGGTGAACCTGGAAGAGACATAGGATCATTTTCTTACGTCAGGTACATAGAAAAAAATTCCAGAGCTACCTGGCTAGAAATTTCTGAGCAAATCAAATGAATTAATAAATCCAGTTGTTCAAATACGGTAATTTAAAATAATGCTGTAAACCAACTTGACAATAAACTATTAAAAAATAAAATAAAATAATGCTGTGGCAGTTTTTCTCTTTTCCCAAGACTTTTTAAATCCTCTGTATTTGCTTAAGTATTGTCAGATGTCCAGAGGAGTAAACTATGCAAGACTGAAAGAGAGTCAACAAGTGATTCCTGAGACACGAAGTCAACATTTGCAGGAGGCCCCAGTGCTGGGCTGGATGGCTAGTGAAACCTGGAATTTAAGCCTCACTATTTCACTTCAGTGCGGCTTTTTAGCACACAGTGATGACCAGGTTCTCCCTGATTCCGAGCCCCATGACAGTGTGGAGTGACGGTGTACAGGCCTTCGTGTCATCCCCCCTCCCTCCATGGCCTTATGGCCTTATTTAGAAATTCCAGAGGCAGCTTAGTGGTGAAAGGTTGTTCAAGTACTTTTCTCTCCCTTTTATTTTCTTCAAACATTCACATACTCAGAAAGCCAAAGCGGCTGCCTCACCCTGAGCCTCAAAGTCCTGAATATTTATAGGTCTTTGAGAATTCCAAGTCTCAAGTTCAGGTAGAAGGCTATTTTTTACTTGGTTGCTGCTTGAAGACTTACTTGCTATGGTTAACATACTAGACAATAGCTTTTCTGATGAATACATTCTAATTTGGAAATTAGAGAATGGTACAAATAAGAAAAGAATAGTCATAATCCCACTATCCATGTTAACACTTTGATATAGAAAGGAAAAGTCCATATCTTTCTATATCTTTACAGTCCATGCAAATAGGCACACAGTGTTCAGGTTTTTATGAAGCTTTTAAATTTTAAATACAATTTTAATTCTGCTTTTATTAATCTGTTATTTTATTATTTCATAATGGAACATAGTCATTTCCTCATACCAATAATTATTTTTTGAAAATGTCATTTTACTAGCTAAATAATATTTTTTGAAAATTTTGTTTTATTTTATTTTTTAAATCTTTATTTATTTTGAGAGAGAGAGTGAGAGAGAGAGAGCAGGGAAGGGGCAGAGACAGGGAGAAAGAATCCCAATCAGACTCTGTGCTGTCAGCACAGAGCCTGATATGGGGCTCAAACTCATAAACCATGAGATCATGACCTGAGCCAAAATCAAGAGTGGGATGCTTAACCAACTAAGGCACCCAGGCTCCCCGAAAACTTTATTTTAATAGCTAAATCATAGTGTGGTGTATCCATGAATTGCATAAGAAAAGTGATTCTTCTCTTTTTCACTACAGGTCAGCCCTAGAACTAAGCATCAGAGAGGAAATGACCACTAATGGCAGGAAGTTTGGAAGAGAGTCTCGCAATACTCAGGGGATAAAGGCGTAGATAGAAAATATCAGACAGACATGAGGTGCCAACTTCAATCCTGTTAGTCCCTTTCAATAGCTCCTACTCCTGAAGCCCAAACTCCCGAGTCTGGCACTCAAGGCCCTCCACAATTTGTTACAACTCACTTTCCCAACCTTAATTCTCACTGTACTCGTTTACACTCCCCCATATTTCTGCCAAATGGACCAGTTTACTGTTTTCTACATGGAAGTTGGAGGCTTTTGTTGCATCTATACCTATGCTCACTCCTTCCCTCGGATGTCTGCTCTTCCTCATGGTGACTTGTCTACATCTTATCCATTGATTCATGGTACAGCTCAAATAGCACCATGGAACTATTTGAAATTCTTTCAATTTCTCCTGGCCAGAGCTAGTGTTTTCTTCCTCTCCATTCTAAGCTCTACCTACACATCAAATTAACTTGAATTATGACTATGTGGATATACATCTAATCACTCTTCTCATGATATGGATCAAAGTTTTCAGACATCTTTGTGTCACAGTATTCATTTGAGCATTATAATTTCTTTTTTTAAAGTTTATTTATTTATTTTGAGAGACAAAGAGTGTGAGCAGGGGAGGAGCAGAGAGAGAGAGAGAAGGAGAGAGAGGATCCCAAGCAGGCTCTGCACTGTCACTCAGAACCCAAGGCAGGGCTCAAGCCCATGAGCCACAAGATCATACCCTGAGCAGAAACCACAAGTCAGATGTTTAACCAACTGAGCCACCCAGGCACCCTGAGCATTATAATTTCTATTGATACACACTAAGGAATTATTAGCACCCACAGTTAGATTATTCATTTACCACATTGTGTGTTCATGTATGAATAAAAATTGCCCAGATTCATCTCCCATATTCCTCAGAGAAACGTTGTGGGGTTGTTTGTGGTGACTGGTCTCCAAAAAGACGGTCCTCAATATTTCCTCTTTACTTTACAGATATATTCTCCCCCACACACCATGATATGGGGCTACATCCTACCTCCAATCCTCACTTACTGGACTGGCCATATGAATTGGCTTTGACAAATAGAACGCAGCAGAGATAATAGTCTGGAGCTTCCAAATCCAGGCCACATTGTGGGAAGCCCACACGACAAAGGGAAGAAGCAAAGTTCTGTGCTCAACAGCTATGGCTGAGCTCCCAGCTGACAGCCAGCTCTAACCACCAGACCTGTGGTGAATCAGCTTGAATACACACATGTAGTACAGCCCCTAGAAACCTGATCCACTAGCGGTGGTGCCTCGAGCAGAAGAATCCAAACCCACGCAGCTGACCCTCGTCAGGCCAAACACCAGTAGACATGAGAAAATGATTGTTGTTAAACCACAGGATTTTGGCCTTGTATTACATTGCAGACAAACCTAACAGTAGAGCGCCTGGGTGGCTCAGTCAGTTAAGCCTCTGACTTCAGCTCAGGTCATGATCTCTTGGTGTGTGAGTTCGAGCCCTGCGTCAGGCTCTGTGCTGACAGCTCAGAGCCTGGAGCCTGCTTCAGATTCTCTGTCTCCTCCTCTCTCTGCCCCTCCTTTGCTCAGGCTCTATCTTCCTCTCTCAAAAATAAAGAAACATTAAAAAAAAGCCTAACAGCAATATACATGTTAAACCATGTGAAATGCTGATATTGGACAGTTTTTGACTGGCAGTTCCATACAGTTCAACCTGATACAAACGATGCCTTAATGTTACTCTTTCCATCTTAGCCCTTATTCTAAGCAAGTTACAAGCTTCCTATGCCAGAACACACTCAGCAAAGAATAGTTGAAAGGCATCACCGTAATGGTAAGTAATAACAGTGAATAGAAATCATTAATATTGTGTATTGATCAAAACCTAGCAGTCCAACCGAGAAATGTGTGTGATGTATTAATAGTGCTCCACACATGGTACTGGGGAGAGTCACCCCCAAAGTCAGCTTTTCCAAGCTAGTGCTTTACGTACCAACTGTATGCTTTGGGACGCATTTTCATACTCAATGTAGAATTATCTACACTGAGTTTACTCAAACAAATTCATTTTAATGAAACATTATATCCCTCTCATAAGTGGAAAGCCACTATGCCTCTCAAAAGTAGTCGGTGAAAATAAATAGTAAACTACTGAAGTGGTTTTTTTTAAACTTTTTTTCATGTACCATATTTTGACTACCAGACTTTGGAGACCCTACTTTGGATATTTAATTTTCTGAGTCCAGATTAGTCTCTGATTCAAGTTTTAATTGCCCACAGCACCTACTACAGTGCCTTAAATAGAAGAATGATGTAAGTATGGATTATTAGGACTGGAAGAGATGCTAGCTATTATGAGCAGGAACGTCTATTCAGGACTCTAACCCAGTATGGTACACTTTCATCTACTCCATGTCATATCATCTGCTAGCTATGCGATCTTGGATAAGTTCTTTGACTTCTCTGTGTTTTAGTTCCTTGTCTCTAAGATGAGAATAATAATAGCGTTTTGTGGATTAAATGGAAAAGATGCTTAGAACAGTGTTCAATAAATGTTGGTTATTATTATCAGAAGATATTGCTTTATTATATTCATGCCATTAGCAAGGCTAATCAGAAGTCTGAGGTCTGTCTGTTGCCCATCTTATTTTCTTCCCTTTTACAGATAATCTTTGTTTTGTCTATGGCGACTTTGAGGGTTTTCCCTCTATTGCAGCGTCCTAAAATTTTACTATAATGTATCTAGATTTGGGGTTTTTAATTTTTATACTTATTGGTATTGGTGTTTCCTTTAAGTCTCTGTGCTTTTTGTCTTTCAGAAGCCTCTCCAAATTTCCAATGTGTAATCATTAACCTTCCTGTTTCTGATTGAGGCTATGCATGCATCTTCAGCAATATCCATTAATGGATGTATGGATACAGAAAATGTAGTATATATACACACACACTGGAATATTATTCAATCCTAAAGAATGAAAGAAATCCTGCAATAGGTGACACCTTGGGGAAGCCTTGACAACATAATACTAAGTGAAATTGGCCTATCATAATAAAACAAATACTGCATGACTCCATTTATATGAGGTGTCTAAAATAGTCATAGAAACAGAGAACAGAACAGTCATTTCCTGGGGCAGGAACAAGGGGGAAATGCTGAGTTGATAACCAATGGATGTAACATTTCAGTAATGAAAAATGAGTAAATTCTAGCGATCTGCTGTACAACATTGTGCCCATAGTTAATACTGTATTGTGCACTTTAAAATCCGTTAAGAGGGTAGACTTCATGTTAAGAGTTCTTATTACTACAATGAAATTAAACTTAAAAAGAAAACAGACAAGACACATAAAAGCAAATGATATTATGGTAGATTTAAACCTGTGCATATCACTGACAATAGTGAAAATAGTCTACATTCCAATTAGAAGGAGACTGCTGTCATGTTGGTAATAAAAGCAAGACCCAAAATGCACTCTAAATATAAATATACAAATAGGTTGACAGTAAACAGATAAACTAATTGATAGAAAAAATATAACATGCTAACACTAGTTAAAGGACACTTGGGGTGGCTATGTTCATATGAGAAAAATTAGATTTCAGAGCAAAAGCTATTACAAGGAAAGAGACCTTTCACATAATAACTAAAAGATCAATTCATCAAGAGGACATACTAATTCTAAACAATTTTGTGCCTAATAAGAGATCTTACAAGTATATAAAGCAAAATAGAACTGAGAGGAGAAATAAACAAATCCAAAATTCTAGTTGGAAATTTCAATACCTCTCTTACGATAATAGAACAGAAAGGCAAAAATATAAAGAACTCTAAACAGAAGTGCTTAAGATGACAAGTGGACCTTAAGAGATATCACTGAAGTTGACAAGTGGACCTAAGGAGTTTTGGAATGTATACTCAAAATCATGACCATATAAGCCATGAGAAAGACATGGTCACTGGGGGAAATTGTCTAAAATGACAAGAGAGTTAGTATGAAATTCACAGTACAACAACCTGCAAAGCATGCGGAAGATTTGTGTGAAAATATGTGAAGGAAGAGCCAGAGAAATGGGAGGAAAAACAATGTGATGCGATATAATTGAAAGCAAAAGAGAGAGTCCTAAGAACTAAGGAATGGTCAACTGTCAATGCTGAAAAAAGATTAAATTGTTCACTGCATTTAGTACTGTTGGAAGCCTGAGGTTTTCATACTATAACTCATATGTACAAAAAAAGTTAACTTTATTATCTAATATTGACTTACTCTTGCCCTTGAGTCACCATTTCTGCTGATAACAGAAAAAAATTGTTTAATAATTGAAAACATTTCCTCTTAGTTTAAATCCTCTCATATTTACTCAGCCTTTCGGACTGCCCTTTGTTCTCCTGTCTGGTGTCATTTGGAGGCAGTAGGAGTCTTGCGGTCCTCATGCTGTTGGTTGTCCCTTCTGGCCAGAGGTCTGCTGGATGACCTTTGCTCAGTGAAGTTGCTATAACTGGTCCTCGTCTTTTTTAGACATCATGGTATCAACTACTGGGACCTGGAGACCTGCACTGTGTCTGGTCCTAATGTCCCCACACTTTTGTTGCCCTAATTCCACTTAATTAATTCCATTAATCTCTCCTCAGTCCTCTTTGCCAATGCTGCTCCTCTGCTCCCACACCTCATGAGAGAATGTTGAACCAAGTCTTCTCCGAGAAGCTTCAACCTCCGGGGAAGGGAAATATTTCATTTACCTTACATTTCCCTGTTTCCTGCACATTTATTTGAGTGATTCTGCTACAGTGACCCTCCTATAATGTTTGACCCTAAAGCAGAAAGTGATGAGGATATTTGTGTCTAATATCTTGCCATTCTTTGCTTGGCTCCTCCTCTCAGCTCTAGGACAGAGTTTTCCCCAACTGTGTGTCTGGGGCTGACCTTCCATTCCCTGTCTTCTCCACACTATAAGCTCTTGCTGTGTTAGGGGAATTTTTGGAATGCAAGAAACTGCTTTACTTTCTCTACATAGTCTGCCTTCTAAAACCGTGGTCTTCCTGTGGATTTCGATAAACCTGGCTTGAAATGTGAAACTGAGCCACAATTCTTTCTTCTCACCTAGGTTCTCTCTATCTCCACAAACCATGAATGGTTGAGTGGGGAAGCCTTGGGACAAACAGGCATTAGAGATGATTAGAAATTAAAACGTGTTGGTTTCATATTTCAAAATGAAATCCCCGTTATATCAGTGAAGAGATTGGTTATCTCTTCTAGAATCTTGCTGAGAAAAGAAGAGGTGAAATAAGACTATACCTAGCAGGAGGTGCAGAATTAAGAAATAAATTTTTCTTAGTTTCTTTTTTTTAAGATGGAAGACATTGAACTATTATAAGTGCTAGTAGAGTATGAGGCTGAAGACAGGAAGAGCGTTTGAATGATAGACCAGGTTTCCAGGAAAGGTGAGAAAAGATGGTTGGAGGTTGGAGAAACTCTTCCAAAGTTCAGGGCTCAGTCAATGCTTTCTGGGGATAAAAATCCACTGAATAAATAAATAGTTTTAGTGGAAAATTATTCCCCAGATACAGAGATAAGAATCGTCAGGGATATTCATTAAAGATTTGGATTTTTCAGGTCTTACTTTGGAGATACTAATTCAGTAGGTCTGGGATAGAGCTCGCGAGTGTGTATTTACAGAATTCGTTATGAAATTCTCATGATGAAGAAAGTTTGGAAAATACTAACAGAACACCACCGTAGACCATGCAAGTGGGTAACACTAAGGGTTAACTCTAAAATGACTAGACCACTTAAAGAAGAGGAACTCAAACAAATAAGGAGAAGCAGGCCCTTATGAGATTGTCACAAGGGAAAATGAACTTGCTTGTTCAGTTTTCTGCCTGGGAGCATAATGTGATTTTCATGGCAATGTAGAAAATATCCACCAACCTTGACAAAGCAATGACAGAAACTTCTATGAAAAGCAACTCCTTGAATCTGCTGCTTTTTAAGTGGGTTTCACATGCCTATTTCTAAATATCTGAATAGTAAACATGACCTCCAACAGGAGCAATAATGGTCATTTTTATCATGCGTTCAAAGTTCTGTATTTGATACCACTTCTTTTGGGTTTTCAGCATGGTTGTATTCAATGTCCCAGTACTTAAATAAATTTTAGTCACATGTAAGTTGGTATAAAGAAAGATAATAATAACCTTCTCAATTATGAACTGTGATTTTAAACATCCTTTTCAGAGGCTGAAACTTTCATTTGAGAAAGTGAATTGAAATAACACAATTCAAAGTGGGAGTGATTCACTTTCCATCCTTTGCCCCACAAGTTGGTGTCATCTGCGCACTCTTTTCAGGACTACACCACAACTGTTTCTTTCCTTTTCTTTTCTTTTTTTAAAGTTTATTTATTTATTGGGGGTGGGGGAGGGTCAGAGACACGGAGAGAATCTCAAGCAGGTTCCACACTGTCAGCATGGAACCCGATGCAGACCTCGAACCCACAAACCGTGAGATCATGACCTGAGCCAAAATTAAGTCAGAGACCCAACTGACTGAGCCAGCCAGGCACCCCTGAACCATTGCTTTTTCAATGACTGAATCAACCTTTTCTTTTCTTCACAATGTTCCCAAGAGTCCCTGCCAGTGACAAAAGAATGGAGCGCTGAGTTCCATTCAATTCATTGTGCTTTTCTCACGCAAAGACTTACAGATTAGTCTGTTGAGAGAAACCATGTTTTTCAATAGCAGCAAAGCTTGAAAAGCCACTGCATACATTTTTTTTTTTCAGGAGTGAAATTTTCATTATCATTATGGTTAAAATAAAAGGTATTTCAAAAGGCATTACAAATGTCCCTTTCCTCTTTGCAGAGAAGAGTGGCTATTATAAAATCTTTGCAGAAACTACTTCCTAATGTTGGGATTAATTTAAATGTTTGATTTTTTGGGGGGGTCTTTAGTTCTGTTAAAGCGAAAGATAAAAAGAAGATCCCTAGGTCTTTGTTTGGCTTAATACAAAAAGATTCTTTAAAATAAGTGACAAAAAATTACCCAAGGCACATGCGTAAATTTTCAAAGGACCATTGTGCTTGAGAGCTGGTAAGGACCTCAAAGTTTATTGGTAGATACTCCTCATTTTATGTCCAAGGAAACTAGAGCTCCTTAATGCATAAGGTGATTGACCCCAACTATTACCTTCCCCAGTAATTCTCATGGTCACTTCAGTTGGTACTAGCATTTTCCCCAAATCTGCAATTGGCAGAACAAAGGAGGGATTTCTGGGAATTTAATATGTAAAGCATATTTTTAAAAAATTTCTATGTGAGACCATAATTTGAACTGGCATTTCATCAAGAGGTTTTGGTGGGACTGTGCAACTTGCCTTTATTTGTAAATGATCTTCAATTCTACTTCATAATTTCCCTATGTCATTCACCTAGAGCAGGAAAGATGATGTTATGGTTATAAGAGGTGAACTGTCCTGATTTTCTTTTCAACCCGTTAAGTAGTCTTGGTTTGACTATCACAGTATCAGAGTAAGATACGACAAACTTGCCAATCTCAGAAATTGAAAGAATGCTCTGGTAGCTGAGAACCAATACTACCAAAAGTCAGTAGCAAGATTTGAATCTATATCTCAGACAATCAGACTAGGCAACATTATGAGGGAAATGAAAGTTTACCAATATCCTGAAAGTGCCTATGTACCTCTCCCCACCCCCAATCAGCCATTTGCTTCCTTCCCACTAGAATATTAGGCAAATGAGTTAGTTCAAATTCGGGTTTATAGACAATAGGAAGTAGACCTACATGAGAGGGAAAGCCCTGGCAGGTGCCTTCGATGCTTTACTGTCAGCCAGAAAAAGTTGGAAGTAGTGCCTAAGACAAACCACACCCACTTCAGAGACCAGGAGTCAGATGAAAAATTCCCTTCTTCCCAAAGATCTGGCACCTACTGTCAAGGTATAAGATCTGTCTTCTTTACGTACCTTTGATCTCATTTCTACTACTTCCCTTTAAAAGTGCTCACGAAGAAGATGGGGAAGAGGAGGTGGGGACCTCTCTGGTCTCAAGGGGAGAAAAAATCATTGTTTTTTCCCCATATCATGATTGAACTTCTGGAGTCGATAATCCAACTCTTCCTGAAGGAACTTTTTAAGTGGCCCAGGCTACTGACAAGGGCTGGGACTCAGTGAAGTCTCAGGTCATAGTTAGGCATCCTTCTGGAAAATGAACAAGGTTTATAGACAGCTCTTTATTAGAAGGCCCTTTCTTGATGGTGATGAAGACAACTGACTTGACTTTTCTGCACAGGTGACCAGATGGGCTCTGGTGGGAACAGTAATGCCCCATTCTTGGTTGTAGTGGTATGTACATACACATTTATTTGTCACTCTTTGACATATGCACATTCATCTGCATTCACTCTTTTAGTGTATTCTATTTTTTAAATTTAATTGCAAAAAACAATTTATTTTCAGATCCCAAGGACATGAAATGAGACATTTAAGTTCAGCAGGTTAGTATGGCCTAAAATACCTGAATTTTTATCAAGTTCCCATGATGATTCTGATAAAGGTAGTCTGAGGATTGTACTTCAAGTACAATATTTTATAATCTCTCTGGGTTTGAACTCTTTACTTTTGGAACTTGGCATTTCAAATGCCATGATTAAAGGCGGCAGTTTACAATAAATAAACACACAATTCTCCCAATTCTAGATATTATCATTTTACTGTACAAAAAAAATCCTAAACATTTACAAAAGAAAATCAAAAGATATTGCATTTTTAGACCACATTGGAAAAGTTACACAAGAGTCTGATAAACAAATGTCAGAAAACATCTCCGTACCATGCAAGTACCATCCAGAGAAATCAAGTCAACCATTATACCATGGGTTGAAGTGTTTAGTACCTGAAAGTGAACCCAGTGCCCTCCTGGTTTATCCCTTGCCTATAAAAAGATAAAACCTTGGCATCTTTACAAAACATGAAATTATTGTCAATCAACTTTATGGAACTAAAATTTTGTTAAGGAAAATAAAATATTAAAAAGGTGACATAGGTCAGCTGCCAGTCAATATTAATGTTAAATTGTCTTAAGAAGCATTCACTTACAACAATCAGCCCAGGCAACACTGTTAAATTACTTTGAAGATCTGACTACAGAGGGCTGCTATTCCAAGCGATTTGCTACTGCACAATTTTATTTTACATATGTACAAGTCATGTTATTGTATATACACATCAAGGAACTACTCCAGTCAACACGTCTCAATGGTAGTGCCTATTTTTTAGGCAGAAAGTTGTCCTCTGGCCTCTTGTTCACAGCATGGGACAGGAAGCCATTTCTTTCCAAGAATTCACTATGTTCAGGGAAGTCTGGACTCTGAGCTTGTTGTTTTCCTCATGGAATGATGAGCAGTATTAAGAATTTGGACTGATAAATAGTGGCTCCGGTTGAACATGTCAAATATTAGCTACACCTTTGATTTCTGTGCTTCTACAAGACTGTATGACCCTTTCATGTTGGCTCTTCTAGCAAAGTAAATAATCATTCCAATGGCCGGTATTATTAAGGAAGATGCACAATAGAGCACAAGAAGTTCAGGAGAAAAATAGTCCTGGTACTTTCCTCTTCCTGGAAAATAACAAAATGAGTGCAATTAATGTCTGGTACAAAGAGAAATTTTTTGATAGCAATAGTTATATATTTTAACAGTACAACTAGTTCTCTAAATAGGAGTGAATCAAAGCAGTGATAAGGGCTAACAGGAACCAAATGCAAACTTCTTTCAATTATCCAAATAATCAGTTGGCAGTTGCTGTGGTCATGATGAATCTAAAGATGACAACTGATGGGTCCAAATAGAATCAGGTTCTATTGGAGAATGGAAACAAGGGCATGGCATTCTAGGGCTCTTTTACAAAAGCAAGAATTGGAGAGGAGTGTTTGCTTTAGAAAACACAAAAATCTACTGAAGAACTAGGACTCTGATGACCATGAACTGAAATAACTAACTAGTTCTCCAGGAAAATCCTTGTAACCACTGGAGTGTAATCATTATAGTCAAACAGCGTATATGATAGTAAAAAAAAAAAAAAAAGAATTCTTGCTAATGCATGCCTTTGTCAGAGATATATTAAAAAACCTCATATTTTGTATCTCTGAAGTAGGGCATCTTAATGTATGTTATTCCTCTTCAGCATTTATATCATCCCTTGATAAACTTAAGTTCTTTGGATAGTATCATATTCTAGTTTGAATGTTACTTATTCAGAGGCATTCTCTGACTCACATCTTCCCCAGCTTAAATTAGGAACCCTGATATACTTTTACAACTCATTGCAATTTCCTTCTCATATCTCTTGTCACTGCTTGTAATTAAACATTTATTTGTATGATTATCTATTAAACTTGGTCTATAAAGTTACCTAAGACCACCTACCAATTTTCTTTTTGGTCCATCACTGATTGGTAGTAACTGAGTCATTGCTTGGAGTAGTTGATACCCAATAAATGTTTTTTGAATAGTAATGCATTTCTTTTCTTTCTACATGCTGTCACTTTGTCATTTCGTTGTAAATTGGGTACAGAAGGTAATAGTTTACAAAAGCAAAAATTAGTACTCTTTGTAATTTACTAAAATTCTTGTGATCGCTGCAATACTATTTAACTCTTAACCTTATAAGAAGAACATCTGAGAAAGATAGCATGACATTTACTGGAGGCTCATCTCTATTTATACTTATGTTTGCCTGGAATCATTTGACATCACAAGTATTAAATTTCTTAAGGCAGCATGTATGCTTTCTGTCTTTGAAGAAATCTGACTTTGGCAATGATTGCTTTCCTTCTAGAAGGTTCTAATCACTAGAGGTCAACCAAGTAGAACAGGATCATGATAATCAGAGGATGGGAAGTTGATTTTTTTTCAAATTATTGAAGATAAAAGCACTTAACCCTAAACATAATGATAACTGCCTCATTTTTCTACTTTTCCCTGTTAGAGTAGAACTAGTCAAAGTATAATATTTTAATGGGATATCCATTATCATAACTATGGTGAGGCATCAATATTGACAATATGCTGGACAATGGTATTTCTACTCCTATTGTTTTCTTTTCAACTTAATAAATATTATCTTTTGCTTTCAGTTTTTCCTTGAGGCATCTGCAGTCAAACACAAATTTGCTGTTGAGTCAATTACCAGGGCAACCTTCAAACACTATTTTCAATAGCTGTATAAACACTGAAAATCCTGAAGACTCCCAAACATTCCTATATCATTGGAATGCATTCAAGCCAAAACAAAACAAAACAAAACAAAATTAATTTTAAAACTGATTTACACAGAAAGGTAAGCTACTTCAAATACCAAGGAAAAATGTCAAATTTCTGTCTTCATTCATTTGCTGTTACTTTAAACATAGTTTGGGGGCCTGAATTTCTTAGCTGGGTCCCTAAAGTGCTTGGAAAGTTCATGTAAGTAATGAGTGAAAAATGGCAAATATGTAAGTCATTAATTTAATAAAGCAATAAAAGACAAGGTGTGAGAGAGAGTTAAAGAGTACAGAAGAAGCTTTGATATATCTTTAAAAGAGAATCATTAACTACAAACAGAATCACAAAAATGCTAGCAGTCCAGGCTCCCAGGACTAGGCTTAATTAAAAGTGGACTAGAGGCATCAAAGCTTAAAAGAAATAGGAATGAATGAATTTCAACCTAGTCGTAAATGAGATCTCAATCCATCCAGAATCATCCTCAACTTCATGAGAAGGACTGATATATGCCTTCGTGTCACTTTGAGTGACATGATACAAGGCAAATGTTCCATTCTTTGAGCACATAGTAATTTCATTGGCCAGATCAAGTGATTTTCAGGATAATCACTGCATTCTTTTAACACTTCTAGATTTTCCCATTCTTTAACACTTCTAGATTTTCCCATTCTTTAACACTTCTAGATAGATATATTGATATGATATTGTGACGACAGAAAACATAAGGTAAGGCTTGAAATGTTGAGAAATCTGGCCAGATGAGCAACAATTTTACTCGTTTTCTGACCTAAGTTCAAATTTTCTTCACACTGACCCATGGTTGCAAACTCTGAAAGCCAAGTGCCACAGGCTCCAAGACTTCCATTTATTTGCTCCAAGTCTGGCTTCCAACTCACAGTGAGAACTCATTAGCACACAAGGCATGGAGACTAATTAGTACAGGCTAACACATTCTGCTTACACCAATAAGATCAACAGATCCTACTGGGCATTCACAAGAGGGGGTAGGAAATTAAAAGGCCCCTGAGGTCTCTCTGCTGAGGCTGTTGTTCCCTGCCCCCACCCCCTATCGGAATAGGGTAGCCTGGACAAGCAGCTTGGATTCTTAAGCAGGCAATTCTGTAGTCTAGAGACTCTTTGAAGTTGTTCAGCATCAACTTGGCACTCCTAACAACTGTCCTGAAACCAGTCAATCCAGAAAATACGCAGTTACTCCATGTCCAGAGAATAGCATTCTCATGTGATAGGAGTGACAAGAATCTGGATAGAAACTTTTGTCTTCCATGTGCCAATCCTAGTTCTTTAGTTTCCTTATAACCCCCAGGGAAAGGTTTAAGAAGTATGTTTAAACGCTTAGGAAATGCAGGACTTCAGAGACCAATGATGAATTGTCAACTTGGAGAAAAGCAAATGTGAGTTCTGTGCTCACCAATGATTCATGTCAACTTCCTGGCTAACCTCCATAGGATAGGCCAGCTGTGCATCATTATTTTAGGAAATATTGAGCAATAACCACAATCAACATGGAATTCAGCTCTATGTTGCCAACTCATTCACCTAATCCTAGAAAATCTTTACAATCCACCTAACCTCTGATTGTTGTAAAAAATATTCAAAAATAAAAACAAAAATCTAACTAACCTTTAACATCAAGGGTTAAACTTCTTAATTGCAAGCCAACCTCATTTTTAGATTCACATTCGTACACTCCCGCGTCCTCTAACTGGACCTTGTGGATGGTGTACGCGCCATCTCTGGACTGCAGCACTGTGTCTCCCGTCTCTGCTTTTTTCTTCAGGATTATCCAAGTTTTGGGAACATTTCCACATGTACAAGAGATAATAACAGTGTCTCCTTCCTTGACACTCTCAGAAGGAAAAGCTGTAAGCTGTATGTCTTTCGGAGCAACTGTAAAGAGAATTTAAAAGGCACCTCTGATTGGGTGAAATATACACCAATTCCATATTAATTTAATGACAGCAACAGTTAGCTGTCAAACAGCTATTTGTGCTTACTGTTTGCATTAAATGTTTACAGAGACAAGTAAAGAAGTCAAGCATTGACTTTTTTTTTTTATAAATGACTGTGTCTTTATTTTATTTATTTAAAATGTTTGTTTATTTTTGAGAGAGAGAGACAGAGTGCAAGCAGAGGAGGAGCAGAGAGAGAGGGAGACACAGAATCTGAAGCAGGCTCCAGACTCTGAGCTGTCAGCATAAAGCTAACAGGGGCTTTAATCCATGAACCTCGAGATCATGACCTCAGCTGAAGTCAGACCCTTAACCTACTATCCCCCAGGTGCCCCCATAAATGATCATGTTTTTAATAAGAGAAGACATGTCTATACTTCTCTCATGTCCCATAATCTAATTCTTTACCCAGACTAGTCAAAAAAGGTGTTTAAAAAATAGCAATAGAATTCAAATGGGAAAAAAAATATTTTTGTCAAAATGTTGTGCAAGGTTCTTCCTTGAAGTACAAGTCTTTACAGGCTTCTGCATTTTGAGTTGAATTTTCCTGGATCAAGTTGTACAGAGATCGCTTTCTCACTATTCTTAACAATCACAATTACCATTCACTAAGTGCCAGGCACTGGGCTAAGTATTTAATGTACAACATCTCTATTAATACACAGCCTATGGAAGAAGGTATCATGTCACCATTTTATAAGTGAGATTTCCATCTATTATTGTGACTTGATTTGAGATTCTTTCCCCAACAAGAGCTATAGTGCCATGACATCTATCCTAAAGAACTTCTTTAAAGTTGTGCATTGCCCTTCCAAGTTGTTTCTTTTAAAGGCAAATTATCATCCAGGTGAGATAACAAGAAAGTCACTAATGCCTTAGTGGAAATAATACCAAGGGATAAGAGAGGAAATGACAGCTCCAGTAAAAACAAACAGAGGAAAGGAAAGGAAAGGAAAGGAAAGGAAAGGAAAGGAAAGGAAAGGAAAGGAAAGGAAAGGAAAGGAAAGGAAAGGAAAAGAACTTGTATCCCCAAAGGGAAGGTGTGGGGAGAAATCCAAATTGTTCATTTCATGCTTTTGCCCAAAATTACCTATGGATTCAACCTGTTGACTAGGAATTGTTTTGTTCCCAGTCCTGGCTCTCCATCCTGGAGACAGGGAGTCTGGATTTGATAACTTAAGCCATCTAGTGGCTCTATGCCATGAAGTTGATGAACCAGAGGGCGTGGTCACTGCTACTCAACCTCAACATTTACAAAAGGCTTATGTGTCTTCTTAGGCTTCTAAGCAAATACTAGTATGTGCCTTGTGAGATTACCACTCAGTGTCCAATTTAGTAGCTATGGTGACTTTAATCCTAGCTAATTTCCAAATACGTATATACCTTTTCCTACCCTTATTTCAACACCATAACCAGTGTCTCATAAGTGTAACTAGAACTCCTGGCACCATTCCCACAGCTAGCATTCCACTTGAGGTTAAAAGAATTTTAGGATAAGTGACGTGGAATTGTTTATGAGGAAGTGCCATTCCAGGAACTTTCCAAGCATAGAAAACATCATGGCTCTTCAAAACCCTTAATATATGTTTTGAGTAAGAGTTTTGGTTTTAGAGAGGGCTTTGTTCAAAACCAATGACAACCAAAATAATACTAGCGATAATAACTCATTAATCACGTTTTACTCACCTTGGATGATTAGTTCTACTTCTTTTCTGCTTATTCCAGCCTGGTTAACTCCTTCACACACATAAATACCAGAGTCTTCCATTTTTGTAGAAGTTAAGGTGAGTGTTGAATTTTCAGAAAGAGGCTGTAGATGCCCATTATTCAGCTGCCTGCTCCACAGAATTTTCGGAGCTGGAAGGCCGTTGCTGGAGCATGTCATATTCACGGAACTACCTTCCTCCAGGATGGAGGAGGGGCTGACCAAGACGGTGGTATCCCTGGGGGCAACTGAAAGGGCAGGGACACTTGTCAGCTTGACCCTTTATACCCTGAGTTCCAAAAAGCTTTAATAATGTTGCAAAACCGAGCTATGGTTTAATGGATTGGAACAGTTTATTAATGTTGATAACCTTATCAAAGGAGGATTTCTGTCCCCATTTACTTAAGCAGATATAGAATGATAGAAAGTAGAATATGGACCCAGCATGGATATTTTCTAATAGAAATAAGTTTTGTAGGCTGTCCCTTACTACCTAAGAAGGGATGATCACTGATAGTGTGTGTCGACATTTATGGTACATTAAACATGACCAAAATGTATTTGAGTCTCCTGTGAGAGGTGGAGTTTATTTTTCTACCCCTTGAATCTTGGCTGGTCTTGTGACTCACTTTGGCCAATATAACATGGAAGAAGTAACACTCTAGAACTTCTAAGCTTCAGCCTCAAAGGGCTCCTTTCATTATCACTCTTTCGAAATGCTGCACTGTGGTGACTAAGCCCATGCTCCTTTCTTTCAGGATGAAACAGCATGTGGCAAAAGGGAGGACCACAACCCCCAGAGAAGGCCCCAGACATATGAGTGAGTCCATCTGGGACCAGCCATGCCCCGCTGACCTGCCAATTGACTGAAAATGCATGAGTGAGTTCATCTGGTACCACAGTGAGCAGATGAACTGCTGATCTGACCCCTTCTCGAATTGCCAACTCGAAATCATAATCTAAAAGCTGATTGTTGTCTTAAGTGTTAGCAGTGGTTTGTTATAATAATTGTTTTAACATTTCTCCAGTTATTTTTTTTTCACAGAAGTTTTAACTATTAACCTCATGTTAACTCTTGCCTGGCAAACATGATAAGAAATCCATATTCAGGAGCGGATACATCACACGTGTACTTACCGTTAACATAAAGCGTCTGTGTGCTCTGCCTCTGTTTGGGTTCAAATTCCATTTCATCAATATGTAACTTAGCCAGACAAACAAGAACTTCTCCCATGTCTTCAGTGGTAGGGATGAAGGTCATTTCCAAACTCTTAGTCTCTAGAGACTTCTTGTCCATGTCCTGCAGAAAGTTTTTATTCTCTATAACACTCTCCCCCTTAAGTAATTCAATCTCCAGCAGGTCAGAAGGATACACATTCGGAACCTGGCAGCTTACAGTGACTGGGTTTCCACTCACGAGTAGACCACTCATTTCAATCTCTGGATCTCTAGGGAAGGCTGCAAATGTCATAGAAAAAGGATGTTTATATGTGACATTCAAAGGAAAAATGGAGCTAATCTCTCTTAAATGCAAGGCTCTCAAAATGACATTTTTAACTTACTTGGGATAGAATGATCATGCATACATAAATAATGTCATCAAGTATAAACGTTTGTGATATTAAATATAAATAATGGTATAAACAAAAACTTAGCACACAAATTAATCAAGGAATAAATATACTTCCTATTTTTCTCTTCTTAGGGGCTCAATCTTTCTGACAGTCATGGACTGATCTTTTTGAAAGACCATGAGTTTCCACCATCTCATTTAGTAACTATATATTTTAAATGTCTAACTATTTCCCGTGCTGTATTGAATGTTAACTATGGGGTAAGCCCTTAATATTTATGATCTCAGTCTTCAAAACAACCTGATAAAATAGGTATTATTTAACATATTTTACAGGTGGGAAAACTTATAAAGAACGTATTTTATAGCTAGGAAAATTTATAAATCTGATAGAAGCTCAGAGACCCTCATTAGGCATTGTACCTATATTAAGTCGCTGAGTTGAGATCAGAACCCATGTTTCTCTGAGCTTAAAACCCAGGCTTGGTTTCATAGAGCTGTGAAACCTCTGGGTATCAAATAAGACCCACAGTGCAGATCTCAGTTTAGACATTTTCATTTCCAATGGCCGGGTTTAGAGAGCAAATTTTAAATATTTCTCAGACAATACTTGCAGTTAACAAAAAACTACGAGATTTACCTTCTAATTAATATGTATCATGCATCTTAGGCAAACCAGTAAAAAATAAGACTAAAATAGTTATGAAGGGAGAGCAAGAGCAACGCTAAAAATTTTTTTATTATGCAAAATGTTGTTCAAGTGATACATTCTTAAGTATTTCCACATTGCAGTAAGACTGGACTGCGGGTTCTCATTTCTGTTGGGAATGTGCCTACATCAGCAGATCCTCGGGGTAATATGATACCGTGATAAAATTCACCCTTATTCTGAGAGATTCAAATCCCTTTACAGACATACTCTAACTCATGCTGAACAAAATCCTGATGGGTAACACAAGTTTGGGCAGTTTTTCTGGTAGAGAATATTCTGTTTTTCTCTTGAATTCTGCTGAATAATACAAGCCATGGTAACCCTCTCAAAGTAATGAATTTTCAGAGCACTTTGAATATTTTGTCCCTCATTCATTATAAAATGAGGAATTCTAGCAATGTCAAATTCATAGAGGTTTGAGGTTGTAAAGGCTTTTTAGTAAGGTGACAGGAAGAGCAAGAAAAAGCATAGTGGATGTACATAGTGTAAATCATATTAAGATCTAGTGCTGACTCTTGGCTCTGCTTTTCACCTGAGCTGCTGCCACTGGCCACCCTCTATGGCCAGTATAACTACCTGTTTTCATTTTAGGGTTTGTCTTGCTCCCCACTGCCTCATTTTTCTCATCCTGTCAATCAACTTTCCAAATGTGCCTTCAAAAGAGTGGGCTTGGGCCTCACTCCCTTTCAAATAGCTGAGCAGGAGTAACTCCTATCCAGTCATCTGAATGGACATTCACCCCCCTCTCCTTGCTCACTACCACCTCTGGAATACCCCCTATACACAGAGGGGATGGGAAGCAGTGAACATGTAGTATGTTCAAGTGCAAGATGACAGAGTTTTGGCAAGACACAAAGTAAGGATTGTGGATGCTGTGTACAAACCTAATATATACTTAAGATTTCAGCTAATTAGGTTGCATCAAAAATTCCGGCCTAGAGATTTAGGAACAATTCACAATGCTCAGTTCCCTTTCTAAACACATGGATCTCATTGTATATCACAGACTTGCATTCTGTTTCTTTCAATAGAATTGAGAGGGGAAAAAACCCCCCAGCAAATAATACTGAAATCCACTTACAGTAGAGGTCCACTTTAATTCCCTTTTCCACTTTCTTACGGCCACAGGTCACGGTGCACAGGTAAGAATGTTCATTCTCAAAACTCACAGGGCTCAGGGTCAGTGTGGACTTGCTCCCTTCAGTCTTCACCGTCCCACTCAGAGGACTGTCTATCTGGGTTCTCCAAGTGAAAGATGGGGTCTCACAGTCTGTGACACCACATGTCAACACAACTGAGTCGCCAATCTGAGCAACAATCTGGGGTCCGGGGGAGATCTCAACAGTGAATGGTTTCTCTGGAGGAAGAAGAACAAGACAAAAAGAAGATAAGATTCTTTTCTTCCTTCATCACATTCCAATATATGGTCTTTTTTTCTCATCTCTTTACAGCTAACACCTGTGCCAAGAAGAAATCACTCCTTTCTACCTTGGGAT
Organism: Hyaena hyaena; assembly: GCF_003009895.1. Taxonomy (NCBI): domain Eukaryota; kingdom Metazoa; phylum Chordata; class Mammalia; order Carnivora; family Hyaenidae; genus Hyaena; species Hyaena hyaena. Next base: position 22,186 of record NW_024080663.1, read on the forward strand.
GATCCTGAAAGATGTTTTTAAAGAATGAACCCACAAGAATTCATTGAGCCACTCACTTAACAGAAAGAATGTGGATTAAGACTTGTTAGGACAGAAGCTGACATCTTTTCAAGACACTAATTCAGTCTCTGCTCAATTGTAGTTTATTAAATCCCTGCAGCAGCAGACAACAGCTCAATAAATTTAAGAGGTTCCAGTATATAAGCATTGTGTAAGCCATGCTGCATATATTATCTCATTTAATCCTCACAACTTCATGAACTGCTACCATTAATTCTCCTCTTTCACTTCCTCCTGCTTCTTTTTATTTCCTTCTTCCTCTTCCTTCTTCTCCCATCCTCCTCCTCCTCCTCTTCCTTCTCATCCTCCCCCTCCTCCTCCTCCTCTTTATCCTTAAGGAAATTGAGGCTCAGAAATGCTAGATAACTTTATCTGGTTTGCGAGTGGCAAAATTAGGACTTGAAGCCAGGTGGGTCTGATTCGAGACCCTAGCTTTTCAGTTCCTTCAACAACTGAATCAAGTCACCCTCATGTGGAGATAAAACCAGATCTAAGAGAGGCTGTGAAAGCAGCTACAAAAATATATCTTCTGATTAGACATATTACCCATAACGGATCAGTGCTTAGAATTTCTGTGCCAACAATATAAAGTTATACCACTGAAAGCACACAGGATCACATTGAAAGCAAAGTCCAAATCTAAACATGAAAACGACACACAAGCCACCTCTAAAATTTGTTTGATGCAATACAAAAATACTTTGAATTAATTCAGGGGTTGAGAACTGAGATCAGAGGTCAAAGTCCTAAATCTCAAATATCCAGAAAAGCTCTTTGGATGCCAGTCCTATCCCTGCTGGACACATAGGCTGCTTTGGGATCCTTCCTGTCTGGGAGAAAGGGAGTTTCAAACCTCCACTCTCTGTTCCCTGAAGAGACTGGGAGTGGTTGGACAACCCTGAGATTGACGATTGAGACTCCACAGAAAATCACTAAAATTGTTCCTGTAAATAGCAGACTGGAGAGGGAGGAAAGCATTCTCAACATAGAAGTCATCCAAATACACCACATTTTGCAGGGTTCTCATCTGTGCCAGGAGAAGTTTTTCTTCTGTTTGGTTTGTCTCATTCGACAAGCCTTCTTTGGAAGGCTCTCCTCAAATTTCCTTAATACACTGTTATGCTATTAGATTTTGAAAAAGACGGATCATTGAGAATAACAACCAGAGTTTCTGAATTCCTTATGTGCTAGTGTGAGAAAAGGGAACTTGAAAACAGACCCACTTCCTGCCTGTGAAGTGTTCTCAGATCATCTTTTTCCAGTGGCTGCGTATGTTACTAGGCGAACGCTTTGCCTCTGTGGAGTGGTTCTTAGGTCACTGAAAGATCTTTTCAGAGTTCAATTCTCTCTCCAGTACTTAAGGTGGTTAGTATCCTGTGATGCAAAATTCAAAACAACCCTCCCTAGCCCCACAGGGCATTTTCTTTTCACACTGAAATGGGGTCTAATTTCTTATGGGGTGGAATTATTCCAGGATGGGTGATTCATTGCATATGATTTTATTAGTGTAATACTTTCCTGATCTCGTGAGAATGGTAACCTAACACCCAACTGAGTTAATCTATTGACGGTGAGTTTCAATTTTATTTTTTAACCATCCAAGTTTAAACCATATGTTTTCATATGTTAAATTTCTCATGTTTACAATTTATGCAACTGACATTTATTGGGCACCTATTTTGTGGCAGATACCCAAATATTAAAACACACACACACATGCACACAATTCCTGACTTACAGTTTAATGGAAAGACATATTTAAATAAATGCATTATTTTGGCTCTTACTAAGTATATTTAAATTATCTACTTATATGCCTGTCTTTCCTGCCTACATTATAAGCTCTATAAGGGCCGTCACCATAACTTTTTCATGTCTGCCCCCACAGCACCGAGCATAATTCTTGGATTCTTGGACAAGGGCTCTTGATTAATATATGTTGAGCTAAACAGAAGTACACAAACTTCGATAAAAAGTGTTGAATGTAGAAAAAGGGAGGAATGGCCAGCTTTGCCTAACGCAATCTGGAATTGGAAGGCTGACATGAGCTTTGTCTTGAAGGATGGCTATGAATTTGCCAGGGGAAGGAATAGTGCTCCCGGCAGAAGGAACAACATAGACAGTGGTACAGAAACATCACCAAAGCTGTAAAGATAGTTTCTGACCAGATTATAAAGAGATTTATTTTAATAAATGTGAATTTTAATTTACATGCAATTAGGGTTTGGTTGAAGTCATATATAATAAGCACCTTTTTTGTGTATGGTATATACTCTGGTGGCATTGCACAAGATTGATTGTCTTGAGGACAGAATGATAGCGGGATGGCCATTTGAAGACAATCAGCTATTTTGTTGAAAAATTCTGGAGTTTTAGATTAGAATGGCTCTGTAATAAAATCATAGTCAACGCCCCTAGTGAGTGATTTGACCCTGGGCAAATTATGAACTATGCTGAACCCACCCACTTTTATTCACCTCATAAGGTAGTGGTAAAGACTAGGAAGACAACATAGATAAAGCAGAAAGTAAAATTCCCAGCAAATATCAAGTGTATGATCAGTAGGAGCCATTATTAATTTTTACAAGACAAATATGTTTCTCATCTGTAAAATGAGTATAAAAGACCTACTCTTTAGTTATTTCCTAAAGATTGCAGCTAACATATGTAGAGTGCCTAGCATACAGCTGATGTCAATGAATGCCATTATTTAAAAACATCTTGCAGGAGTCCAAGTCAGAGATGACAAATTAAAGCAATGGCAAGAGTGTTGGGGGAAAAAAGAGCTCAAATTCTAAGGATCATTCTTAGGAAGAATGGGCGGGATTTGGTGATCTGGAAATGGGAAAATGAATTTAAGAGGAAGCAGAGTATGGTGGCCCAAATACTGGGAGTCCAGAGTGAGTAGAGATGAGGACAGATGTGGGAATAACCTGAGAATACTAATACGCAAGGGGAGGGAGGAAGAAAGAAAGCCAAAAAAGGAGGCAGGGAAGGAATGGTGAGAGATGGAAAAGAATCAGAAAAGCAAAGCCATGGGAGGAAAGACTGCTGAGAAGTATGAGCAAGATGAACATACAATCCTGCTAAAGCACATGACATCAGATGGGTCATCAATAAAACCTAAGGAAGCGATTTTGGCACTTAAGCTGTTTCACTATTGTGCAAACCCTAGTCACGGCACCCTTACCATTCCTTTTGCACAGTCTACTTACCTTCAACAATTAATTCCACCTCTTTTCCATTTTTCCCAACTTGATTGACTCCTTCACACACATAAATTCCAGAATCTTCCATCCTCATAGCAATTAAAGTGAGAGTTGAATTCCCAGAAAGGGGCTGTAGATTTCCATTATCTAATTTCTTGCTCCAGAAAATCTGCGGAGCTGGTAGACCTTCACTGGAACATGTCATTGTCACAGAACCACCTTCCTGCAGCCTTGTGGATGGGCTCACAGAGATAACTGTGTTCTTGGGTGAGACTGAAAAGGCAGGGCACAGCATTAGTAACTGCTAGGCATCATCTTGCTCCAACACGGATAACGTGTTTCTCTCAGTCTCTATTTACATGCTTTCACAAATTTGACAAACTTACTCTGCCAAATTAGTGTAAAATTAGTATTGTGGGTTTACAAAAATCAGTCAATCCAATTTCTGACTAATCTGATTGAGTTACTTTTTTTATGATGTTGGTGTTTTCAGATGGCCACAGATACTCAGAAATTAAGAAAGACCCTTAGAGTAATGTGGTTCAATCTCCCAGATAAGGTAGCAGTCCTATGTTAGAATCCTTGACAAGTGCTCATATATGTTGGCTTCAACACTTCTGATTGAGGGAATCACTGCCTTACAAAACAGTCCTTTTGATTTGGGGACAGCCCTAATTATTAGAACAATTGAGCTGAAAACTTCCTCTTTGTAAGTAAATTTCACGCAATGGCCACAGTTCCGTCCTTCACTATTACAGAATAGATCAAATCCCCTTTCCACATGACTGTCTTCAAATACTTAATGATAGCTCTCTTTTCCCAGTTTTGTATTCTCTAGGAAAAATATCCCCTATCTTGACTATTCTTTTCAAAATATTGATAAATCCTTTCCATCTCATTCTCTTTCAGCTAAACATGCTAGTTGGCAATACTCCTTTTGAATGTAGTGTCTAAAGCAGAACACAGCATTTGGGTCTAGAACAGAGTACAGTGAGTCCACTCCTACACAATTCTGGGACTACAAGCCTGCCTCAACCCCCCCCCACCCCCACAGTCTCGGGGAACGTGGAGGTAATCACGTCTACTCTCTCACCCAATGCACATGTATATGTGTGTGTGTGTGTGCGCGCACACACACACACACACACACAGAGCAAGTTCTCACCTTGTAAAATGTCTATAACTTAATATTGCAAGGTATATTATAAGAACTTATAAAATATGATTTAAAACATTTTATCTTCTGAGCCTACTTCATACTACCCAGTCAGGTGGTATTATTACTCCCCTTTGATAGACTGGGAAATAAAGAAATTAAGCAACCCAAGTTCACACAGTTCATGGAGCCAGAAGTCTTCTCAACCCAAATCCAATGCTCTTTTCATTGAATTATGCTGTTGACAAATATTATGTTCTCAATGAATAAGAATGGAATAAAAACTATAAACAAATGCCTTCCTGACTTTAGCTGCTAAGTTTAATGCTGTATACATCCAAGACTAAATTCCCATAAAGACTAGACTACATCACACAAGTACTTACTGTAGACTTGCAGTTTTTTTGTAGTCTCCCTTTCTTTGGGCTTAAAGTCAATTTCATCCATGTGTAATTCCGCTCGGCAAACAAGAGCTTTCCCAGTATCTTCATTGGTTGGGGTGAAGGTTACTTCCAAACTCTTGGTCTCCAGGGACCTCCTCTCCATAGGTTCTACAAAGTCCTTATTCTGTAGGAGATCATTGCCTTTCAGCAAACTCATCTCCAGCCTGTCAAATGGATAAACATCAGGAACCAGGCACGTGACTGTGACTGGCTTCCCAGCTTCCAAGGGGCCACTCAGATGGATCTCCGGGTCCTTAGGGAAAGCTGCAAAGGTCAAACGAATACACATGAGCGGGCTTTCTGTTTATGTAATATAAGGTCTTTTACGGATTCAATGCAATGCAAACCAAGTCTAATGTTTCTGTTAATACAGTCTTAATTCATTGTTTAAATAGCCTTTCATGGTTTGGGGTGGGTTCATGAATCAGAATCAATCACTCTTTAGAGTTCTTCAGCTGTGAGCCTGCATATACTAGGGGTTGCATATTAGAGTAAATGAAGAGACAAGAAAGTGATGTTTATCGAATACTTACATATGCCCATCACTGTGCTATTCATTAAATATAAAGGACTTTATTTCAACTCTAAGACATAGAGACCACATTTCACAGATATGAAAACCTAGCCTTGGGGCGCCTGGGTGGCTTAGTCGGTTAAGCGTCCGACTTTCGCTTAGGTCATGATCTCGCGGTTCGTGGGTTCGGGCCCCGCGTCGGGCTCTGTGCTGACTGCCAGCTCAGAGCCTGGAGCCTGTTTCAGTCTGTGACTCCCTCTCTGTCTGACCCTCCCCTGCTCACGCTGTCTCTCTCTCTCTCTCTCCTAGAAATAAATAAAAAAACATTTAAAAAAAAAAAAAAGAAAACCTAGCCTTAGCACATTTGCATAACTTGCCTAAGGTCACACAGCTCACAAATGGCAAGTCTAGGATTTAAACTCAGGATTTTTATTATTCTGTATTGGTACTGAAGATTGCATTATACCACATTCTTCTAGGGCAGAGATATGTCCACTTTACAGATAAGAAAACAGAAGCTCAGAATGTCATTGCAAAGAATATTGATTGGGCAACACATGCTAAGAAAGGAAGAGAGCAACGTTAAATAATTGGCTTCTGAAAGTGATGCCTCTGACAGAAATTCATCCACCAGGAAGGCACAATCTTTAAATTTTGGAAGGCAGATTTGCCTCTTGAAAGGCTTAACTCAATGTCCTGACCAGCACACCACTTGAACCTTTCAGTGCCAAGGGAATGTGCTATTTCAGCCAGCCATTGCTTCCTTTGCAAGGGCTACCTTTTCATTACAAACTGTCTTAGGGTAACACACTGGCTGGATTCAAGACTCTGTGTAATAGGAACACAAAGGTCCCAGCTCTAAAGAATATTACAATCAAATGTGGAATGGAGACAGGATTGTTCAACATAATGAGAGCCAGATTTTTCTGAGGGAAAAAACCTCCAGAAAGATAATTAAAACCAGAAGCGTCTTTATTTCTCTTTTTAAAACCTTCAACTGTCTGATATTTGCGAGCAAAGGCAAAGGAACTGGAAATGCTTTGCTTTGTGGAAAAAACCCCAGTATTTAAAATTTTTCCACCAATAATTTCTATCCCTCCTATTCTGTAAGAAACATGCCCATAATCCACATGGTTTGCTGTCAGGTAATATAAGAACTTGTTACTTTCCCCTGTATTTACATGAGGGGGCCTTTCAAGGAGCTCAGGAGGCTGCACAAACAATGCATGTACAACCAGCAAAATTGAAAGCAGCTGGCCAGGCACAGTTTCTTGGGACACATTAGCAACACATGGGGCTTGTTGAAGAATCAATTACAGATACGGGGCGAAGCTGAGCTCTGCCATGGCAGAAGGGAACCAAAATAATAAAATAATCAAATGGGATCTTCATGAAGAGATGGCCATAAAGGATTCCAGGGTTTTGTTTTGTTTTGATTTGTTTTGTTTTGTTCATTTGTTTTTCTGAAAGAGTAGTCATCAATAACCAAAGGCAAGATTTTTATTTTAGTTTGTTTTTTTTAACTCCTCTTGCTAACTTTATATGCTCGATTGCGAATGGATTGGGATGCATTTTGGTGAAATGGCAAACTAGGGATGTTTATTAACATGCATCAGGCAAATCTCCTCCATTACACAGATAGCCTTGAGGTTGAGTGGTTGAGAATGAAGGCTTAATTCCACCAAAAACAAAAATAAACACAACCCTCCTAAATGTAGCTGTACCAAAGTCAGATGAGTGAGATGTTTGCAGATACTTTTCTTATGTCAAAAGGAAAACTCTTGTACTGAAGCCTATTACTAAATTATAGCTCTCCTACTTAAGCCAATGTTAAGCACAAAATTGCATAAGAATAAGTGGTGGGGGGAGGGGGGAGATGGGCATGGAGGAGGGCACTTGTGGGGATGAGCACTGGGTGTTATATGGAAACCAAGTTGACAATAAACTATTTGTAAAAAAGAGAAAAATTAAAAAAATAGCCAAGAAAAAAAAGAATAAATAAGTGGAAAATCCCTGAAGAATGGAATTCATAAATCATTTGGATATATGCCCAAGTAAACATGTGAGGATATAATCAAATAGAAATTGCTGAAAAATAAGATTGAAGAACTTCAGAGAGCTTCATTTTATGGCTAAGAAAAGAATTGCCTGGAGAGACTGAGTCTTAACCATGGTCACTGTGTCTGCGGCAGAGTTAGAAATAAAAGCCAAGGTTTGGGTTCCTTTTCTAGTGTTAGATTCAGCTGCCTCTAACTTTCTTGGTGCAGTGCGTCCTCTAGCCAAGAATCTGGACATGAATATCCTTTCATTTTTTTCTTTTAAAAATATCCTTAAAAAAACTTATCCTAAAGCAAAATTAAGAGAAAATCAAAGATTCTCTGAAGTACTCACAGTAAATCTCCACCTGAATTCCTCTTTCCCGTTTCTCAGATCCGCAAATTGCTGTGCACAGGTAAGAGTATTCATTCCTGAAACCAACGGGATCCATGGTCAGCGTGGAACTTGTCCCCTCACTTCTCACCTGCCCATTCAGCGGACTGTCTAAATGGGTTCTCCAAGAGAAAGATGGGTGCTTACAGCCCGTAGTACTGCAAGTCAGTGAAATGGCATCACCAATCTGAGCAACAATTTTGTCTTCAGGGAACGTCTCTATTTTAAAAGCTTGAGCTGTGAAGGCAAAAACAGAAAAGCAAACTTTGTTTAGTATTCTACTCCCTCTTCTCTGTCCTAGTATATTGTCTAAAATACAATCTGGCTGATCCATTTCCTAAATTTTGAACTAACTGCAAGGCAGCCAAAAAAATTGGAGTACTGCCACTGCCAAAGGTGTTAGAATCATGGAGAACTCTCAGTTCCGATCTTGATGCCCATTTATCAAAATTGTTTTGTTATTTGCTAAGTTTAAGATCATTATCAAGTACAGGAAACTGAAGAGATAGACCTTACTAGAGATAAATCTAATTATTTACTTGACATTGGAAAAAGATAACTGGAAAACATCAATATGCACCTCCAACTATGACAATACAATGGTACATAGCAATACTCAATAGCACATTACATGTTATGTTAAATTAAGGTTACCCACTGCCTAAAAATCCTACTGCCTTTCTTCACTACCATAGCAAAACTGACTGAAGCCAAAAATCGGGGCTGAAATGGAATGTGAGCATTTGGAACAGATCAAAGAGAAGAACTTACAAACTGTAAACACCATCCAAAGTATATTTGAAGCTCCAAAGATCACGACCATCTTTCTAGGCGTTTTCAGTTGCCGCTGTGATGAGAACATAATGGTCCCAAAACTCTTCTTTCTGTCCCACCTGAAAGTGCCCTGGAAGAGGCGTTAGCTCCTAAAGCCAGTGAGGCTCAGTGAGGAGTGAAATAGAAAGTCTGCTCTTTATAAAGGGTCTTGTTGCAGAAGCACAGAGGCGGAGGGAAATCCCTTCAAGGGGAAACCCGGAGCAGAGCCAGAAAAAAAGTTTCACTGACACCCAGCCAAGTCCAGTTTTAACCCCTTCCTTTGCTCTCAGTGCTGAAACTACTCTCTCTGCCATAGAAAACTGAAACGCCTCCAAGGTGATAAAATTTAAAGCTTTTCCTGGTTTTCACCCCAAAAGGATATCTTTGCAAGAAAGATACAAGGTAATGCACATTTCAGAATAATGCTCATTTCAGAATAAGGGAAAAGCAAAAGAGAGAAAGGGAGGGCAACAGAGACAGAAAGGGGAGAAATAGGCAGAAAGAAAGGGAGAGAGAAAGAATAGTAAATTTTACTCTGGATTTTGAAGTGGCTAAACAACCACCATGTCATGTGAACTGATTTTTTTTTTCTCCATTAAGACATATTTGCAAATTCCAAAATAAGGTTTAATTTTTCTCTCACAAGAAAAAGGAAAAGGTCCTATCTTTTGATGAACTATTTTTTAAAAGGGAGATAGCATAACTTCCTTGTTTTATACTTTCTATTCATAAAATATTCATAAAATAATTCTTTTGATAACAAACATCAACTTTCTGAAGTGATTTTCTTGAGGGGAAAGTAAAGGAATACTACTAAAGCAAGAGAAATAATTTCCCCCTCTTGTTTCACAAAAGTTATCAATCTTTTGATTCAACTGCCTGGTAACTGAAAGTCCTTCTCAGACTTAAATGGAAATGCATGGAATTCATCTGAAGTGGTAAATCTCGTGGAATGGACCACAGACACAATTAAAACATGACAAATAATTTGTCATATGGGAGGTGATGATAACCAACTTTATGCCCTTCCCACCCCATACCACCCTGCCCAGTGAAATCATTTTTTTAAAGCTTTTTTAAAAATGACTATTTCAGCCTTGCACACACATAGCTCAAGTCTTTGCAAAATGTTTGTTAATCAAAAAGAAACGGAATAGCCACTTCCTTGTATTATATACATGCTGGTCTACCTCTTCCATTAGATCATCAGTTCCTTTAATGGCGGGGACCAGTCCTTGTACATCATTGTATCAACCTCTGCCTTCCCAGCATCTAATGTATGGTTTTGCCCTTAGTAGAGCCAACAAAAGTACAATAATAAATGCTGTAATTAAAATTCGGAAAAGAAACTTTCAAAATGCTAACAAGAATATATATTGCATGAGAAAAAGTCGGATTCTACAAAAAAATCCCCAAGCTCATTGACTCCCCGGAATGTGTATAACCAACAGTCCAGTGCTATGTAACAAAGGCCATAACTGAGGTTTGGAAAGGACACCTATCCCTTCATGGCTGCAGAGGCTTCTGGGCATCCTCTTGGACACTGATAAGGATAGACTCACTAATGGACAAGGACAGAAAAAGAAGTGGGAGAAGTAAGGAGCTATTCTGAGGCTGTGATGAGATATGTGTGACTTTACCTACCAAGTATCTAAGGATCAGAAAAGTGGCTTCAGACAAAATCGGTTGGTAAACAGTAACCCAATACTCCTTCACAAATTTGGTGTCACAGAAGAAGATGATCCAAACCATTTATGTTGTCTGCTTACCTTCGGAAGAAATCGAAAGGGGATTAAGGGATTTTAACGCATTTCTCTGAAGTACAAAAACAAATGGCTGATAGGATCTAAGATAGGATCCTGAAGACCAAGTCATGGTAAATAAATAACTTCAGTCTGGAGTTTGGATATGATTCCAAGTTTTGAATATTGGAGAAATACCTAATCTATTGAAATAGGTTATAGTGGTTTCAGCAAAATATTTGATAAAGTCCCTCATTCATCTTTGAGTTGTACACATTTGAGATTTTACCTGCTTCTCCCATGTTGAATTGATTGCACTCTTCTCTGGCCTCTCTACACCAATACACACTGGTAGGCGAACACCTGTCACGTGACATTTATCTGTCAACATGTCTATCTTTCCCAATTTACAAACTCAGGTGATTTGTTTTTCATCTTACATCTAGACCAAGATAAGGCATTCATTAAATTTTGTGGAAGGAATGAATGAAGAGAGCTGTAAGTGTAAGTTTAACAGATTGGGACTAATCTTCCTATGTTTTGTCTTTGAAATTGTTCAGTTCAATATTTTTATCAGTAACATAGAAGACACGATTATCTAATTTATTCATAAGACATGATTATCTAATTTATTCATAATAGATGACTGGAAAAGATAGTTAACCTTAGAAAATGACAGAATCAAGATAAAGAACTCAAAGACGGTGAAGTGAAACTTAATGGGAATGCATTAAAATATAGTATTTAGATGTAAAACATCAACTACTTGAGTACAGGATAGAGGAGAGTTGACTTGACCATAATCTATAGGAATACCTCCTGGTGGATCCATAGGATTCTTTTGCCATGAGAAACCAAAATAGATGCAGTAAGCTCAAGTTGTACTCATAGCATTCAACTTTCTAATCGCCCAAGGCAATCCAAGACCATACTGGGAGCAGAGGTATATGATTCAGGATACCATTTCTTATGATAGAGACAAAATGTAGAGAGTGTCCAGAGAAAAGTGATGAAGTTGGTAGGCAGCTCCAAGCTTCTTGGTCTAATAGGAACTATTGACGGAAGAGTATGTTTTGTTTGGATAAGAGACGCCTATGAAGCTATGTAATAACTGAATGACTGATATGCAGAGGAAGGAATACACTTTTTACTCTGTGTTATACCAAGGGCTAAATGCAGCACACATTGGTATGTGGAGGGCCTGGAATATGTGTATCCTTTCACCATGAGAGTTTCAGCACTTACCATAGTGACCAGAAGGAGCTCAGTAAATCAATATCAAATAGACAAATAATAACAATTTGAGAAAGAACTTGACGCACAACCCAACAGTCCTGAGTTCAAATCCAGCTATTCTACTCAGGAATTATAAAACCTTGCATAAGTATAGGTAGCCTCACTGCACTCATTTACACATGCTCAAATAGGGGTAATAGTGCCATTTCGAGTGATTCACATGGTTTTTATGACTAGCAAATTAAATGTGATCATGTGAAGACTTTTTAGATATATAAAGCGCCATACATATAGCATGTAATAACATCAAGATACAACCATATTGAGCTCACTGTAAAAAAAAAAAGGTACTTTCCAGTTATTAAATCTTTTCAACAATGAAGTGGGTCACCCGATGAATTCACCAACTCCTAGTCATTAGAAGTGGTTAAGCAAGGTTGGTAGCAGAGGTCAAGTTTTGCCTCATAAAAGATATCCAATTAGATGGTCACTAAGGTGCCTTCCAGTGTTAGGATTCTTTATTGTAGGTAGTACAATCCATCCTTTCTAGCCTAATTTCATCAATCCCCTCATCGTCCATATGAAGATTTAAAGCATTTTCTCTAGCTTCTCTCGTTGGACTCTGAGGTGCTTCAGGCATATTTCTTTCAGCCTATTTAATAATAACTGAGTTTGTAGCAACTCCAACTCCTTCACAACTTTCAAGTAGGCAAATTATTATGGGCCTCCCTGGAGGTGACCTAACACACCTCAGAAAAGTGACATTCCCAGTAATAACAGTGGCTCGTTATGACAGTAATTCTTACCCAGGTGAGAGAGGGCATATCAGAGTGGGGTTGGGAATGTGACAAAGCACTTCAGTACATTCTATCATGTCAACTTCTCCCTGCTTTAGGAATCTGTGTTTATGATTCCATTTGGCTCTAGATAACAGAAATCTTTTACGGTGGCAAAACTAGCAGGAGGTTCAAGGTGATGCAGTTCAAGGCTGGATCGACTACCTGAAGAAAATATCAAAGGCCAAAATTGATTCCAGTTGCTGGTTGTGTCGTTCTTGGAACACAGTCAGTCCTCATGTTCCTAAGATGGCTTTTCCATCTCCAAATATCACATCTGTATTTCAAGCAGGAAAATAAAAGAAAAATGAAAGGGAAGAGGATGAAGCCAGTGGAGTTTATCCCCCTTTAAAGAGCTTTCAGGGGTCCCTGGGTGGCTCAGTTGGTTAAGTGTCTGACTCTTGATCTTGGCTCAGGTCATGATCTCACAGTTTGTGAGATGGAACCCCACACTGGGCTCTGTGCTGACACCACAGAGCCTGCTTGAGATTCTTTCTCTCCCTCTCCCTTTCTTCCCTCCCCTACTTGCACACTGTCTCTCTTTCAAATAAATAAACATTAAGAAACATCATAATAAATAAAGAGCTTTCAGTAAGTTCCAGGTGGTGACTTCCTCTTACAGCTCACTGGAAAGGTGGGGACATTGAATATTTTAACTGAATGCATAGTTGCCCCCAAATAAATCAGGATGCTGTTCATAAGAAAAAGGGAAGAATGGATGATGAGTAGGTGACTAGCAGTGTCACGATTTCCTAATTCAGTTCAATCCGCACAGACACTGTGCTAGCCCTGGAAACACATAAATGAAAACACAGACTCGGTTCCTGTATCAGAATGAAGAACTGTACAATTCACAAAGTTCACAGCTTCACAAAGTTCAACTTGTGACTTCTCTGTAAGTAGGAGATAAATTGTATTTTAGCAAGCTGATAGAAGTTTGAAATTTTCTGGAAAACAAACCACAGGAAGAATCATTGGCTAAAATCTTACTTCACAATGGGTTTATTATAGCCTTCTGGAATTTTGAGAAAAAATATTACTCATCATTAGGGGTAAAAATATCTATTTAATAATACACATGCATCCGATATGAGTGACTGACTGAATTGCTAATCTAGCACTGAATTATTATTACATAAAATAATAGTAGGAAAAAGATTGCCATTATAAAAAATTATTTCTCCTTTCCCTTTGGTAAATTAGTTAAACAGAATTCAGAATTTTTACCCTTTATGCTTTGACTATCACATGTTTTCAAGTTGGACAAAGATGCCTTTGTGTATTCTGGTTCTCCTGTTTGGGATGACCCTCCCCTACTCTCTGCTAATCCCCATCTCTGACTTTCTTAAACACCTTGCCTTATATTTGTTCCATTGTTTGCTATTTCCAGCATGGGCTTTGCTTTCTCAATGGATTTTACCTCTTTGGGTGTAAAGGTCTTGCCTCCTTTTACATATTACTGGGTCTGAGGCTCGGAGTGCCCCAAGTGCCTGTGAAGTGACAGTAAACAAGTGCATGCCTTCTGAGCTGCTGGATGTTATCACATCCACAGATAATTACTCAGGCAATCATTCAGGACATTTCATTTGATTATTAATAACCCTTAATATTTGTGTAACTCTTTCCTAAAGAGTTTTCCAAAGTGTTTTGAGATTATTGTCTGTGAGCTTCACAGCAACCCTATGAGAGGGTTGAGGTGGCTGTTCTTATCTTCATGGTGTTGATCTGAAAACTGAAGCTCAAAGACGTTGAGTTGAGCAAGATCACACGGACAGTGACCTGGATCTTCAACCCAGCTCTCCTCACACACAGTTCACTACTTGGTGCACTACACCAAGGTGTCTCAGTCTCAGTGTTGGTTGAGAGATATACCTTCCCATCGATGTTGTCGCTTAGGGGACCTAGAAGCTCATGAGTCTAACTCCAGTTTGCATGATGCATATGATAGCTGATTCCGGTAACTGAACCCACTTCTCCTTGAGCTGATAAGGATAAGCCTCTCAACACCATTTTCATGGTCATTTCTGAAGTTTAAACACTGCAACAACTTATGCTAAGCATTTGGAATCTGCTGCTGCTAGTGTACAAGATGGAGAGGAATGAGCAGGCAGTATGGGAGCACCTTGTCCAGATTCTCTTAGAAGCCCAAGATCTAACTCCAAATAAGGAATTCCCTTTGCCTCCTGTCAGAGCTTAGAAAATAAAATTAATAGAGCCCTTGAGCATCAAAGCACACTTCCCACCCCTGTTACTCTAGCTGCCTCCAGTCAGCCCTAAGGGGAGTTTCCTTGGCAGCCAGCCTGAGAGATCAGCCTCACGGTCCCCATACCTCGTGGCCCCAAACGAATCCAAGTCCATTCTTCACTTGCAACACGGGCAACACTAAGGAATGAGGAGATGAAAATATTCAGGGTTCTTTTCATTCCAGAATGATTGCAAAACATCTGTTTACGTTATAAGAAGTGACTTGGAGAGGACATTTTATGAGATTGTGGTAAACAAGGACAAACAAACATGGAAATATAAAAGAGGCAAATACCATGAGAGAAAGCCACTCTATACCAAAATGTGTTAGGCCTATTAATTAATTGATTATTTAATTTGGGAATGATCTCATAATTTACAAAGAGCAAAGTTTTGTATGGAAAACAAATAAAAGAAGATTTTTCTGCCATTTGATGAGAGCATGGATACCTTCCCCCCACAAAACATAACACCTTTGGAAATCTCCCTTTAAAATATTTTAAATTTCTGTGCTAAATTAAAGTTCCAATTTTCATAAACAACATGTAAGATTTTCGTTTGGAACCCAGTGCCATTTCAATAATTCAGCATTGCATTGTTAAACTGTTTAGAGAGATATTTGGACATTTGCAGGGTACCATGGAGAAAAAAGTAGTTACTAGGAGTGATACCTAGGCTCTTCTATTCTCTAAATAAAAGGGCAACCTGGGACAAGAGTTTTAACTTTTGAGGTACAAGTTTTTCACCTACATTCTACAGAGAAGAATGGAGTAGGATAGATGATCTCAAAGTCCTTATCATCATTATGATATCTGGGATAATAATAAAGAACTGTAGACAAATTGGCCAAATATCTGCTGGTCAGGCATTATGATGCTAAGCAAACCAACATTCGCCCGCTTGCAAGGCACATACATATTCCTTTGCAGGATCTTCATGGAAGTCTTACTTCGTGGCTTTAGGTCATCACTAGTGTGTGTGTGTGTGTGTGTGTGATTTTTTTATGCTTTAGACAGACTTCTTTTTTTTTTTTTTCAAGATCTAATTGGCTTTATTAAATGATTCATGAGTCAGGCAACATTCCATCTAGCAAATAGAGAATGCTCTGAAGAGCTGTTTGAAATGGATGCTTTTTTTGTTTTTGTTTTTGGAGTATGTTCTATTTATTTATTTATTTATTTATTTATTTTTACAACTAGTTTACTGTCGAGTTGGTTTCCATATAACACTCAGTGCTCATCCCCACAAGTGCCCTCCTCCATGCCCATCTCCCTGCTTCTCCCCTCACACCCATCTGTCCTCAGTTTGTTCTCAGCATTCAAAAGTCTCTCATGGTTTGCCTCTCTCCCCGTCCCCCACTATTTCCCCCCTTCTTCTCCCCTGCGGTCCTTTGTTAAGTTCCTCTGAATCCTCCTATATGTGCAAACATATGGTATTTGTCCTTCTCTGCCTAGATAGACTTTCTGATGTTGGCTGAGGCTCTGGGCTCTAGGATTTATTTATTCCAGAATGTTTCTATTTGAAACCTTGGACGTGGACATGTCTATCTCCCCTCCACAGCTAAGGTCGGTGACAAAATGAATATTTATTGAGTGTCTCCTATGTCCCAAGCACTGTTCTAGGTGCTCAGGAATACACTGGTGGCAAAGCAAACATTATGCCTACTTTCATGGAGTTTCCATTCTAATTTTTTTAATGTTTATTTTTGAGAGAGAGAAAGAGACATAGGGTGAGCGGGGAAGGAGCAGAGGGAGAGAGAGACACAGAATCCAAAGCAGGCTCTAGGCTCCAAGCTGTCAGCACAGAGTCCAACACGGGGCTTCACTTATAAGCAGTAAGATCATGACCTGAGCCGAAGCTGAAGTAGGTAGCTTAACCCCGACTGAGTCACCCAGGTGCCCACGGAGTTTCTATTCTAGAGTAATGAGACAAAGAAACATGAAGAGCAAATGGATTAGCAGAAGAAAGTTGGGGAAGCAAAGCAAACACCAGGTAGAAGTACAAAGTATTTGAGCAAGAGGATGCACTTCTTTCAGAAACTTCTCTCCTTTCCCCGTTCTTCAGTAAGTACACATCTTAAATGTTGTTAATGGCCTGAGATATAGAAAATGGCATGAAATAAATATCTTAAGAAGTCATACACTTAAACAAATATCTTAAGAAGTCACTGGTTTTGCCCCAGCCAGGTTTAGCTAGAAGAGTGCAAGTTTCTGCAAGGTATAATGTCGGATAAACCAAAGTTAGGAGTTTGCCAGGTGAGGACAATGGTTCCAAAGTGGGGCACAGGAAGTGAGGGTGAGCCTGAACATCATACCTGAAAACAATAAGACTGAGTCAAAGAACTGTTAACTTGGGATTGTAGTAGAGTAAATAAATTGGAAAAAAAATAAGGAGGTAGTGGTCAGAAAATGGTAATCTTGATATTGGGATTTCAATTAGAAATATTATGAGTGACAGCAAGTTTTAGAAAATGACTATGACAGGAAATAATGAAAGTTAGGTAGAGGCAATGATTATTATAGACCAGAAGGTCAAGGAGCTCAGAGGCCAGGTCCGTGAAGGTATTCAAGTTACTAAGAATAAACACAGGAGGGGGCGTCTGGGTGGCTTAGTCGGTTGAGCGTCCGACTTTCGACTTTCGCTTAGGTCATGATCTCATCGTTCGTGGGTTCGAGCCCCGCGTCGGGCTCTGTGCTGACTGCCAGCTCAGAGCCTGGAGCCTGTTTTAGTCTGTGACTCCCTCTCTCTCTGACCCTCCCCTGCTCACGCTGTCTCTCTCTCTCCTAGAAATAAATAAAACATTAAAAAATTTTTAAAAAAAGGAATAAACATAGGAGTGGTGGAGAGGCAGTGATTGAAGTAACTGTCAAAATGATTAATAAGTAAAGTAGGGTCACTGGGATATCAGGAGGTCAAAGAAGATAGGCTTTGGGCAGTAGCAGAGAGGAGATATATTTTGGAATTGGCAATGAGAAGAAAGAGGATCCCTAATCTAACCTTTAGGCTCAGTGGCATATGGGGTCAGCCTCCAGTGGAAAGAGTGTTATCAAGACAAATGAGGCTTCCATTACAATAATGATGAAGGAAAGGTTAGTGAAGGTAGAGACTATCAGAGATTTTGTAGATGACATGTATTAAATTCTAGAGGGCACAATGGAAGTCTTAAAAGACCCAGAATTGTCTCAGAATATGGAATGTACAAAGAGGTATTAATAATGAGTTCAGAAATTTGGACTTGTCAAGAAGGATGTAGGGAAAGATGTAATCCATCCTGATAATGTCTTAAAACAAGGTGCAGGGCCACACCTAATTACTGCCATCTTCTCTGTCTGGTTTCATAGACAATTTGTAGTGGCAAAACTAAGAGGAGAAGGGGAGGGGCAGTCTTTCCAGGAGCTCCTTGAACTTTGGAAGAAGAGCAGAAGGGAGGCAAGTGATCTAACAAAAGGATACAAAACCAGTAGGTTTCTCTTAAGTCCTACAGAAGAATCAATAATATTTGCTGACCCTGCCCCAAAGAGATATTTGTATAAACTTTGGAAGGTGTAAACAAGTACTAATGATAATACACCATGTCCTGGCCTGTTAAGACCAATTAATTTTGCCATCTCTTCCAATTTAAATATCATGAATTCAAATGTAACTGAATTATTGAAAGATGTCATAAAGATATCTCACATTTGTAAAGTGCTTTATAATTTTTAAAATTCTTTAGTATACTTTATCCCACATAAGCCTCGTAACAATTCAAAGTTCGCAGGGTGAGCAATTTTTTCTCCCTTAGATGAAAGAGAAAATTGAGAGTCAGAGAGGTTAGCTGATCTACCTGAAGGCGCACAGCTAGGCACACAGCTAGAAAACAAAACAAAACAAAAAACAGGGCTAGAAGTTTCCTAATTTTATGATTACTGTTCTTTTTGCTCTAGCACACTGCCGACTTTCAAAACAGTCTCAATTCAGCTCAGCCTCAGCCCTTTTTTGGTCTTCCTATACTGGTAGCTGTCCAGGAAAGTCTTGTAAGTAACTTAGACATCACCTTTTCCTGGGATTGGTATCGTCAGATGTAAACTATTTTTACCATTGTTTCCTCTGATTTCATAAAACTTTCCATTTCCAAATCACACTTAAGATTCACAGCCCTGTTAAGCAAGTGTATCTGCAAAAAATTATGTGAGGTAAATCAGCTGAATTCAAAAATTCCCTGCTTTCCATCTCTATTTTTTTTGGCTCGGAACATATGCTGTGGAAATTCCAAGACTTCCATATAAAAAAACTAGAAAAGCTTGCTTGCGATTTGCCACATTATAACTAAAATGGGACTTAAGGAGAATATCCTGTTTTTGAAGACCTTGTGCCAGGATAAATAGGGTAAATAGTAAGTGATTAGAATGTTTAAAAGGGAAATTATAACACAAATATTGCATTGTCCTTATGGAGATTAAAATATTTTCTAAAAATTCCCTAGGCAATCTTTTAAGAATCCCAAAGGGAATAAACAAGTAAGTGAGGAGAAATGCTGAATGTAAAAATAAAAGTAGACAGCTTGGACCTCAAAGATTTCCCATTTGAAGGATTTGGGTACCTAAGCGTCAGTCAGTGAGCTCGATCATTTCCTCCGTTCCAGGGCGGAGGCCATCTTTGCCTCAGAGGATAGCAACCTTCAGAAGCCGGCAGGCACTGGCCACCTGACATTTTCCATGCCTTTCAGGATTCTGGAAAAGGCATGTTTCAGTTGGCAATTTTAATTTCTTCTCTAGGCTGTTCTTATGTTTTCTGTTGTTGTTGCTGTTTGTTTGTTTTTTTAGGAATTGCTACAACATGTTTTTTAGTTGTTGTTTTTTCCAGATCAGCAAACTAGACAGAACTTAGAAGAAATCATGCCATGTAACTCATCTTAAAGGCAGCAAATCCAGAAAGAGCACTGTGAAGGTCTACTGGATAGAAGTTCCAAGAGCATAAATGAGATGTTTGTGTTGGAAGATAACTGAAAATCATCTAGTCCTGTGGTTCTCAGCCAAAGAGTGGTAATCAGGTGTGAGTGCTATTGCCAATAATTAATAATTAACAATAATATGCTGCCATTTGGAAATGATTTATTATTATTATTGAAAGTGATTTATTTAAAAAAATAGGTAAGATTTCAGGTAATGCCGATGACAAACCCATCATGCTTACTCACTTGCATTCTGAAGTGCTTTCCTGAATAGGAGCAAAGAGGTGGGATTACAGCCAGTTCGCCCTGGATTGCTCATAACTCTCAGTCTATCTTATCTATGACAGGGTGAGTAAGATAACCAGCATGCTGCTAATTGTTATAGTTGTTGCAATTAGGAAAAAATGTCTTTAATCGTACTGTTTTGCATCCTTGTGAAATATTAATGAGTTTCACCCAAACCTGGGCCCGTGAATGTAAAAATCATTCATCCTATACTACAGTGAGAAAAATTAGAGTCTCTCTGATCAAACCCAACCCCATGAGATGTAAAGACAGGATTCAGTGACTGCCAGGATCATGATGAGGGGCCCCAGAGCCGGGGCTGGAACGCAACTCTCTTTCCACCAATTGCTGCTGACACCAAACATCTGACTTTAGGGTCACACAGAAAAAATAAGAAAATTTTTTAGTAGTTCCATTGAATGTCAGCAGGAAAAAGGAAAGCATGACCACTTTGAATGAAAGGGCATAAAAATAATTCTTTAAGGATCAGATGTGCAAAAAGAGTAAAACAGAAAATAATAAGCTTATACAACGAAGCGTTTTGTTTGTTGTGGAAAAGGAGAGTAACATAAAAAATATTACAGGAGCACCTGGGTGGCTCAGTTGGTTGAACATCTGATTCTTGATTTCGGCTCAGGTCAGGATCTCATGGTCCGTAGTTTGAGCTCCACATCAGGCTCTGCACTGACAGTGTGGAGCCTGCTTCAGATTCTCTCTCTTCATCTCTCTCTCTTTCTCTCTCTCTCTCTCTTTTCCTCCCTAGCTTGTGCTGTCTCTCTCAAAATACATAAACATTTTTTAAAATAAAATATTTAAAAAATTAATATCTGA
Source organism: Hyaena hyaena (assembly GCF_003009895.1). Classification (NCBI taxonomy): domain Eukaryota; kingdom Metazoa; phylum Chordata; class Mammalia; order Carnivora; family Hyaenidae; genus Hyaena; species Hyaena hyaena. The sequence continues at coordinate 42,918 of NW_024080663.1, forward strand.
TAGTCAAACACATCCTTTCTCTGTCGCATTTAATAAGTCTGTTACCTTATTAATTCCCACATTATTCCTGGGAGACAGGCCCATTTTACAAAATGTAAACAGCAGTGGAAATGTGTCATGGGTTTCCAGTATTATATCATTAGGGGCAGTATAGTACAGTATAGTGGTGGCCACTTCTTTTTTAAGCAACCTCTGTCAAGTTACTTTGCCTTTCTAGGTCTTGGTTTCCCCATCCATAAAATGGGAATAAAAATATTACCTACTCAATGGGATTGCCTCAAGGGTTACATGAGATATTACAGTAGAGTGAATAACACATTTCATGATAAACAGAAAATACTCAATAAATATCACTACTCCAAAGAGAAAAGAAGAGAAAGGGAGATCGTATCTGAACTCTGATTGGTGATCTTTCTCTATTGGATTCTGCTGAACACTAATGATACACCAATCAAAATACATCATTCCTTTAATTATTTTAGGCCAATTATGTGAACTAGACTGTCTGCAGTTTTGAGTCATGAAGAGAGAAAGAATGGAGAAATTGAGTGACTATATGAGTTTGTCTTATTCTCCATTTTCTGTGTTGCTGGTGGTGTGTGTGTATGTGTGTGTGTGTGTGTGTGTGAGTGTGTGTGTGTAGTGTTTATTACTGGAAAACAGAATCTTTTGGAATCGAGAACAGAAGGTTGGGCCATCGTCTCAAAGACCCCATCACAAACTATAGCCTGGGGACAAGGTTGACATGGACAGACACAGAGGACTGCTGCAACACTGGGCAAATGATGTTCTATAACACTGGGTCTTCAAGTGTGGACCCCAGCCAGCAGCATCGCTTCACCAGGGCACTTGTTAGAAACACGAATTTTCAGACCCCACTCCAGCAGTCCTGAATCAGCAACTCTGGGAAGGGTTTAGGTTGGGGGAGGGGGGGAGAAGCAATGTCTGTGGTCCTGATTCTCCTAAAGTATGAAAACCACTCTTCTCCAAAGAGTCCTTCCTAAAGCAATCCTCTTTTCTTCTTAGGCTAGCCAAGAAAACACATTTCTGTAGTCTAACCTGCCCCTTAGCATAAAGCCTCCATGTGTGTTAACAGTTTTGTTCTGGAGAAAATTAACCATAGAAAAATGTGTCAAGATGAAAGGAAACAGTATTTTGTGTTTTTGATCCAAAAAACTAGAAAATGAAGGCAAAGAGAGTCACATTATTCTAAGTTCCCATTGTAGTTTGCATTTCCTGTAGGGCTAGTAGTCTAATAACATATGTACTGGACAAGATCTTGGCATTTCTCTAGTCCAACTAGAGTCTCAAAGAGCCGTCATGTTACCAAATAAGGCTATTTGGAGCAGAAAGTACAATTAAAACCCAGGCCTCCGGCCTATAATTAGCTCATTGTTTTTCCAGTGGACTAATATACTATGCTACTTTTTGAAAAATTGAAAGTGTCATGGCAACTGAGGGAACCTAAGAGAATTTTTCTTAAAAAATTCTAATCTGGCCTATCATTTAACCCAGTTTCCTAATACCTGCCTCACAGGCTCTGGGAAAAATGTTTGCCCAAGTGACTAATGACATTGTTATTGTTTATAACGGGTTGATTCCCCAAAAAGTCATTGAGGAAATTGTCCTAAATGTAATGGGGTTAGGTGGTGAGTAGATGGATCAAAAACAGTGGGGGAGGAGACATGAATCTCTTAGATAAAGGCTTACAATGTTTTATATGTCCCACTCCCCAAACATATGCACCTGCATCCCAGGAGTCTATAGGAGGGGTCTCTTTCTCCCTCCCCCCAAGTTGAGATCCAATCATTGCTTTTGATGGAGTAAGTTTCCACTGTGAATTATAGAATGCATTCTCCCTTGGAAGAGAACACTGATTTAGCATCAAAGTTCAAAGCCCCCGTAAAAGATAGAAATGTCTGTGTAAGAATGTCTGGAATGACTGTATCAGGCTTTCTTGGGGACTGAAAACCTCGCGTTGATAGGGGAGGTATTGCAGTGTGGCCATTGGGCTGCTACGTGACAGTAACAGAAGAATGTGGGGGTGGGGGTGTTGGGTGAAATAGCATTAAAACAAGCCAAATGAAATGATACCCACATAATTGAGTGGATTACAATATACGGATGTCCTAACATTTAGATTATTTATCATTAAGTATTTATAAAGTATTTTTGAGGAATCTATCATAAGGTGGCTTCGCACTATTTTCTTTTTCCCAACAGATTTAAACTCAGTCTCTCTTTCCACAAGCCCATGATGTCAAGCTTTGCATATATTTCACATACAAGTGGTATTAATTCGAAGCATCACTGCTTTTTCCTTAACAGATCTTCAGGACTCAGTCATCTTCTTAGAAATTCACCTTTAAGACCTGTGCCAGCAAGTTGCATGCATGCATTTGATTGTCCCTCATTTTAACACAGAGGCACTATTTCTAATACATCAGAAAACAGTTCAATGAGATCACTAGCGTTGCCACTGGCCGCCACAGAACATGTATTTCCCACATCTCTAACCTAGCTCTGTGAGCTGCTAGTTACATTATATTCAGGAAAGAGAGAGTGGTTAGGCAGCCCACAGAAAATATAATGCAATGAATCTAACCCACTTTCTAGTGTCAGGATAGGGCAAGTGTGTGGAAGGAATGTGATATGGTGCAAAGAATGGAGAAAATCCCTGTAGTCAGAAGAGACAGGTCCACTCTTACTCATAAGTGACTGTAGGCATATCCTTTAATGTCTAATCATCCCATTTATTCACCAACCTCACAGACAAGAAAAGGTGGCACCCTCCTCCCCGACCAAAAAAACCTAGAGTGTTACAAATATATTCTAACCTCATCACCAGCAATTCTACTGCTGGAGTTGAATTACGGAGTCCAAAGAGATTCTCACACAGGTCCTGAAAGGTTGTATACGTGGATATGGACTTCAGCATCCTCCAGGGTGAGATAACCATAGGAAATCTGGGTGTACACATCCCTGGGCGAGTGCACAGGAAAAAGCATTAATCACTAAGTACATTTACCATAGGGAAAATGTACACATTGTGTGGTGGTTAAGAGCAAGGCACTAAATATATACAGAGTAACATGGATGAATCTTAAATATATGGTCCTGAGTATAAGAAAATTTTTAAATAGAAATATAAAATTTAATGTTATTTATGTAAATTAAGTGTATACAAGAGCATACCCATTTTGCAAGAACCTGCGGGAACAAAAACACATTGAATATGTTACAATGGCTACCTGTGGGGAGGCGGAATGGGAGTGAGGGATAGAAATAAAATGGAAAAATATTTTAAATAAAAGAGGAGTTGTGCTTTGACCAGTGATGATAATGTGCCATGAACTGAGGAAATCGTTAACTCAATCTTCTGCATCTGGTGTCCAGAAAAAGGAAAACACTTATTACACAAATGGTAATTGTCAAAAAGATAATTGCTACTCTCTCACTCCAAACTCTTCATCTCTTTCTTTAAACTCTTCATTGAGAAATTTCCCTTCCTCTGATCCTCATTCATCAACTATAGCAATTCTTCTATTGGAGAAACTGATATGAATAACTCTTTCATGTTGTTTTTTTGTATCCCATTATCTTATTCACCCTATTACAATTTTCTATTAATAGATAGAAAGAAAGGCTTGAATAAAAGGCTCGCCCCTTTCTGGTGGAATTTAAGGCCAAGGCAAACGGGTGAACCATCTGGGAGCATAGAGAGTACTGCCCTGGTACCAGGTCGCAGATATCAAAGGTCCTCAGAGATCTGTGACTATACACTGAAAATTTGATCTCATATGTTTTTTTTTAAAAAAGTATGCCATAAGTGGGTAATTATTCTCTTCTCCATTTTTTAAAAATGTTTCTTTATTTTTGAGAGAGAGACAGAGCGTGAGCGGGGGAGGAGCAGAGAGAGAAGGAGACACAGAATCTGAAGCAGGCTCCAGGCTCTGAGCTAGTTGTCAGCACAGAGCCCGACGCGGGGTGTGAATTCATGAACTGCAAGACCGTGACCTGAGCCAAAGTCGGAAGCTTAACCTACTGAGCCACCCAGGCGCCCCTTCTTCTCTCTTTAAAAGTTGGTTCAGAGTAGAAGTTTTCAGGTCAAGGTGGTCCCCCTATCATTCTTCCCCAACACACATATGGATCATTCAGTGAATATGTCTACTTTAATCTACTAATACGTGTGAGACTTTGTGGGTGGAGCAAGAAAGTTAGCCCCAGGATTTAGGGATAATAAATAAAAGACTGATTAAGATAAAAATACGGCTTGCTGGATGCATTGTCCAGAGAGCTGCCCTGCAGTAAGATCTTTCCCAGCAGGTATGTCCCACTGGCTAGGCTTCTGGATTCCCCCTACCAAGGGAATGAAGGGGTTACAGTGAGAGGCCCTCTTTTATGTATTAACAAAAGGGCAGGTGTTTGTAGGTGTACCGCGGAGGAGGCTTCTGACGTTTCTTAATCTGTGGATTATGTTTAACTTGTCATCTTGTCATCTTTCTTTTGTGTTTTTTTTTTATTCCCTCTTTAACATTTTCACCTTGTTTAACTGACTCCTTTGTTCCACAAGATGTTAAGGGTCATCAAGCTTTCATAGCCATTATCAAGACACTGTCAGGAAGATCAGGAGATCAGTCACTGCACTAGTCCCCTTCTACCTGACAACTTCTTTGTAAAGTTTAAGGTATTAAGACACTCTTCTTGTTCTTTGCTCAATCTTGATTAGTCAGTCTTCCAGGTCTCATAAGGCAATGAAGGAACATAGTATCTGGTCTGCCCTCAATAAGTTTATCCTCCAAAATAGTTTATAATAAGAGCATTTACAAACAAGAATGTGCCTGTCTCCTCGTCTCTCCCCACCACCTTTTACTTGATTTAGGAACATTTCTGTAATAATTATTTGACCAACATGCTCTGTGACTTCTAAGAAAGATCCAGATGTGTTGTCACTTGCTCAAAAAATAAACCATTTTAAGACACCATTGTTTCTGGTATTCTGTGTTAAGTCGTTGAATTTAATTTTGGTTATTTATAGGAGTTGAAATTCTATGATGAGGTCCAAATAAAAAGAAAATGTTACCTATATTGTTTGTCTAAGTTTCATGTGTCTTAGTATTTCAGGGCACCAAAAAATTCATCTCAAAGACACACAGAAACGTGTTGATCATGCTGGATATTGCCAGGTATTCTAACCAATCATAGGACTGGATTAGAAATTAAAGGTACAGGAAGGATTTTTTCCTTTTGATTTCTAAGGAGATATTGCTGCAATTTATGGACTCAAAGGGAAGAATCGGATAGATGAATAATATTCCAGAATAATAAGAGAAGATTTTGGTCCTGGTAAAGCCTTCCTTTATTATCTTTAGGAAGAATTGAAACAAAGAGTTTTCCTTAAATGCATCTCTACTGTGGTACTTGGACCAAAAATATGCAACTCATTAAAAACTCTAATAATTCAAAGCAAAATTTCAATTGCCCCTTTTCCTTCAGAAAGACTCATCAGAAAAGAACTATGACAAACAAATGTAAGCAAAACTAAGAAACATAACCAACAGAGTCAGTTATTTATTTTATCACTTCTTTATATTACTTTAGTAATTTCTCACAAGAAGATCCAAAATCCAAATTTCAAATGTTATTACAACTGATGTGATAGCAAATATATGGGTTGCTAGCTTTTCCCCCACCAGCCGTGATGTCACCACACATGTGATGGGGAAGAAGATGGAGCCAAACACTAATAAAAGACCTGGGCGAAGGCCCAACTGGAAGGCAGTTGGGTTGTAGTTAATGGAGGTGATGGAGGCGGGCGTGAAGGGGAGAGTGGAAAAGCATCATTCAAGGCTTGAAGAGAGCTGGAAAACATGGCTGAGAAATGAGCTGAGGGAGCAATTCGGAGTTCTGTTCTTTTCTCTCCTCCCTTGTGGCATGAGAAGGGCTATTCCTGTTTGCAGTATTGCTACTGCAGGGCAAAAATATCAGCCAGGTCAATGCAGAGCTGGCCAGAAACAATAAGGTGATGCCAGAGCCTTGCTAGAGGAGAAGTGAGTAACAACAGATGCAGATGGAACGGGGACCCCTGGGAGTTCCTTCTACCCTTTCCTCTCCTCCCTTTCCATACGCTGAGCTTGTGGTGACTTTGCAATGTGTCAGCTTGTCTAGGATAAACTACATTTCCAAGAATTAATTTTCCTGTATTTCCAGTTAGAGTGGAAGATTTTTTGTGCAATATGGCAGAGGTGGGGTGGCGTGGGGGAGGGCGGAAGTGAAGCAGCACTTAGATTGGTGTGTTAGTTTCTTTGTTTGTTTTGCTTACATGTCCGATGTTAAGGCAAGATAACCAGGCACTTTTGAAGCTCATGTCCATCATCACTTTGCTGGCTTACTTCACAGTTATGCAAATGACCCAAATTTCTCTGGAAATCTCCTTCAACTTTTCTGAGTCGCGGGTCATGGGATGTGTTTAGCTCCATGAGGAAGGGCTCCGGCTTCTCACTGCCTTGAGGCTGAAGGCAGTGAGAACTGACACTGACTCTGGTTCATCACCGCAGGTTCCAGCTCTTACGCCTACATTCCAGTTTTTCTTGCTTTCTCCGACTTTACATCCATCCTTCCTTTCTGACTGACTTTCCTACAGACTAAACTCCCACATCAGAAATGAAGACAAGAGCCTTATAGAGACTGTTTAACCAACTCCTTCGACTGAACATCTTTTAGTAACAAATCCCTTAACACAGACAGATACATTAATATTTGTTAATACATAACACATCCCAAATATAGATGGATTTCTTCCAGTGATTCTGCCTAGCTCCATACAGATATCCAGCATACTATGAGCAAAGGAAAAAGCTTTCAGAAAGAAAGGATCCTCAGACCCCCAGGTGAAGGTGTGACAAGGCTTGCTAGGGAAGAGGAATGGCAGAGAGGTGACAGGAGTCGTGCTCCCCTCCTGGGAAGACTTTTCCTACCCAATCCCTATTCTTTAAACTTACCAAAAAGATCCTAGTTAACCTAGAATTCAGCCTTCTCATGAAAATGAGTTAACACTCTCAGGAGAATATGAGCTCCCAGGCACACTTACAGGACATCTGATACCAGCACTAAGAAATAAACTGAAAGGGCTATATCTTAAAAAGAAATAAAGGCCTAAATAGCCACAGAGATAAATGATTTAAAGTGAGTATTATAATTATCTTCAAAAAGACGAGGAAGGGCCGCCTGGATGACTTAGTCGGTAGAACCTCTGACTCTTGATTTCAGCTCAGGTCATCATCCCAGGGTCGTGGCATCAAGCCCCATGTTGGGCTGCATGCTTAGTATGGCACCTGCTTGAGATTCTCTCTCTCTCTCCCCTTCTGTCTGCCCTTCCCCTGCTTACATGCATACATATGCTCTCTCTCTCTCTCTCTCTCAAAAGTAAAGTTAAATCTTTAAAAAAAAAAGATGAGGGAGATATTAATAACACAGAATAGCAGTTATGTTATTTTTAAAAATTTTTTAATGTTTATTTATCTTTGAGAGAGAGAGACGGGCAAACAGAATGTGAGCGGGGGAGGGACAGAAAGCGAGGGAGACACAGAATCCGAAGCAGGCTCCAGGCTCTGAGCTGTCAGACCAAAGTCTGACGCGGGGCTTGAATCCGCAAACCGTGAAATCACGACCTGAGCTGAAGGTGGACACTTAACTGGCTGAACCACCCAGATGCTCCAGCAATTATATGTTATAACCAAGTGGAAATACTATAGTTTAGAAATATAAAACTTGAAATACTGTAGTAGAAATATAAGATTTGAAATAAAGAACTCAATACACGGTAAAATAAAAAAAGACACAGTTGAAAAACAAGTTAGTGAGCAGGAAGATGAGAGTGAAGAGATCATTGAAAGCAGTAAGAAGAGGTTGTTGAAAATCGTTTTTAAACAATTAGTAAGAGGGGCACCTGGGTGGCTCAATCAGTTAAGCATCCAACTTCAGCTCAGGTCATGATCTCTCAGTTCCTGAGTTCCAGCATCACATCTGTCTCTGTGCTGACAGCTCAGAGCCTGGAGCCTGCTTCAGGTTCTGTGTCTCCCTCTCTCTCTGCCCCTCCCCTGATCATGCTCTGTGTTTCTCTCAAAAATAAATAAACATTTAAAAAATTTTAATAAATATTTTATTTTTTAAATAAATTTATTAAAATTAAAATTTATTTTTAAAAATACTTTTTTTTTAAATAAAAAACTTAGTAAGAGACAGGATGGGTAATAACTAACATTTATATGGGACTTATGGAATAAGAGAGAAAAACAACAAAAAGTAAAGGGATGTTTGACGGAATAAAGACAAGAATTTCCCAGAACTAGAGGAAGATGTAGTACCTTGAAATGACAGGACTCATACAGTACAAAATAGCACACATAAGAAAAAACCTGTATTTAAACATCCTGTAATAAAATACAAAAAAATTAAAGAACACACAAAAAAATCTAAAATATTGCTGGCACAAAGTGTGGGACACCTGTAAAGAAATAGGTACTACTATCTTATTTTACAACAGTAACCTGGACGTAAGAAAACAACAGCTACTTTTTGGAAGGAAAAGAACTTTATGTTTATAGTTTCACAACCAACTAGGGTATTATGTAAACGTGATAGAAAAACAAATACCTTTTTAGGCATATAAGATTTCAGAAATTTACTACATAAGAACAAAAGCGCTTTTGGAGAAAGCGCTCTTGCCAGAAGAGCAAGAAATCCTGAAGAATGCCATAAACACTGTTTCCGTTATCCAGTACAGTGGGATAAATCTCCCCCAAACTCAGTGGCTTAAAACAACAGTATTTGTTTTGACCAACCGTTTGCAAACTAATAGGACTTGGGGACAGCTCTCTCTGCTCCACTTAGATGTATGTCTCAAAGGTTGGTATATAGAATGATCTGAAGGCCCACTCACTCATGTGACTAGGGCCCGGGCTACGACCCGACCAGCTGGGGATCGGAACAGCTGGACCTCCTCCATTATCTCGGATGTAATGCAGACACTCCATAGTATCTTTTGCAGAGTGGCTTCAAGGTAGCCAAACATATAACATATTGACTTAAGACTCCCAAGGCATTTGCCTCAAGAGAGAAAGGCAGACCGAAGTTGGATTGTTTTTTAACCTAGCCTGTTCCATCGCCTGTCAAGAACAGTGAAGGGTATGAGATTGTGTGTTACCTGCAAGCTAACAAGGCAGCCTGCTGCCGCTCCCTGGATGCTGGCAGGGGCGCCCGACGCCTGGGTCAGTGACAAAACTCAGTTCATTCCACGCAGCAATAGCAGTAGGCAGAGAATAAACATTTTCTTCCACTGATTCCTTGAGTTCCAATTCCGACCGGGTGATACAGAGGGCCGATGACAACTTCTCACACTGGGTTGTATTTCAGGAGAAGAGCATTGAGCTTAGAAAACCCAAATAGATTTTACTGACTAGTAGGCATGCTTGTTCTCTACTCTGGAGACAGATGCCACTTCTATTTTCCAAGACTTTGAGCACACCTGCCCTTTCCTCCAGAAGGAGATACTCTTCTGTCTTCTAAGTCAGCTCAGTATTCAAATATCTTTCAAAAGTTATTCTGGAACAAATGTGGTCAGTGCCTCTGCTTGGAATAAATAGTGAAATGCAAGAGACCCACAGAGAGTTGTCTCAGGAATTTTGTTTCTACTGCATTATATTTGTCAGAAGGATCAAAATTTACTATGGGAGACTGAGTCACAGAGACTTGTGCTTCCAACAAAGATGGAGTAACAAGGAACAGATTTACTCTCCTATCTGAAACAAACAAACAAAAAACTAGACAAAAAAAAATATGAAAAAATGTTTTTCAAGACTCTGGAATCAGACAGCCAATAATAGTAATCCCTGAGTAGTGGGAAACAAGCAAGGTAAACTCTGTGATTGTCCCAGCTGATGACTTGAGAGAGTTTTCAGTTCCCGACACAGAGAGGGAACCCTCGCAGAGCCCCACAAATTTCTAGAGCTCAGAGTCTAGGGGGGTCAAGGTGGTTAGAGTTTCCAGGGCAGAGTACCAGAGAGGAATGAGACCCATCCAGAGGTAGAGCCTAGAAATCTGAAGAGGGACCCTCACAAATACGTAGCAGTGATGACTGATGCATGCAGGTGAGGAAACTACCTGAGGCTGGGAAGAAAACCACCTGAAAAGATGTAGAGAACAGTAACCAGAGGTTGTACAAGTCTGGAAAAAGTACCTGTTGCCAGGCTGGAAATTTTCATAAATAATAGGAAATTAGGTAGAATACTCAGTGTCTTGCCTTAGTGGTGGGGAGTAATTACTCTAAAATAAATGCTGCTCTGGCCCCACCTAACTAATACTAAGAAAATTATTATACTTGCATCCCACATGTTTAAAAAGCTAGGGGAGCGGCTCAGTCGGTTAAACATCTGACTTCGGCTCAGGTCACGATCTCACGATCTGTGAGTGTGAGCCTCACATCGGACTCTGTGCTAACAGCTCAGAGCCTAGAGCCTGCTTCAGATTCTGTATGTGTCTCTCTCTGCTCCTTCCCCCTCCTCAAGATCTCTCTAAATGAATAAATGTTAAAAAAATTTTTTTTTAAAGCTAGGGAAAAAAATGACCATGTTAAGCAGAGACATGAAAGATATAAAAAAGAACCAAAAGGAACTTCTAAGAGAAAAATTACAATGTGTGAGATTTGAAATGCACTGAACGGGATCAATGACACATTAGACACCTCAGAAGAAGAGAAAAATTGAAATTGAAGAAGAAGAAGTGGAAGTTTTCTAAAATGAAGCACTGAAGGGGGGAAAGGTAAAAAATTTAAAAATATGAACGAAGTACCAATTAGCAGTAAGGACAACTCTGAGCAGCTAAATGAATGTGTGCACATGGAATTACCTCTCTTTTGATAGAGAAGAGAGAGGATGACACAGAAAAAATTATTTGAAATTATGGCTGAATTTTTTTCAAATTTAAATTTGAAATTAAAGACAACAAACTCACAGATCTGAAGTCATTTCTCCTTTTTTAACTGTTTATTTATTTATTTAGAGACAGAAAGAGTGTGTTAGCAGGGGAGGGGCAGAAAGAGGGAGAGAGAGAATTTCACACAGGCACCGTGCATACTGCCAGTGTGGAGCTGGATATGGGTCTTGATCTCACAAACTGAGAGATCCTGACCTGAGCCAAAATTAAGAGTCAATGCTTAACTGACTGAGCCACCCAGGTGCCCCTGAGGTCATTTCTTAACTTTGATAAATGATCGATGATTGTGTAAGATGTTAACATGGGAGAAACATAACATGAAGAGTATATGAAAACTCTGTACTGTTTCTACAATTCTTGTGTAAGTATAAAATTACCTTAAAAATAACTATAGAACATTAAAACGCAAGACCCAACTAAATGCTGCCATGAAACTCACTTCAAACATAAAGACAAAATAAGTTAAAAGTAAAAGGATGCAAAACAATTGAAGATACAGCATTGGAAGTCAAAGCAAAGCTAGAGTTGCTATTCTGAGTCAAAGTAGATTTCAGAGAGAAGAATATTACAAGGAATAAAAAAAGGTAATTTCATAATGACAAAGGGAGCATTTCATAATGAAGATGTAACATCCCTAAATATCTATGCATATAATAACAGAGTTTCAAAGTACGTGAAGCCTAATGTGCCCAAGACACCAAATTTTAAAAAATAGAAATACATGAAGTGAAAGCTTAGAGAACCACAAGGAGAAATAGACATCTACAGTTAAAGGCAGATAGTTTAACAGCCCTCTCCCAGTAACCGACAGAAGGAATAGAGAGACAGTAAGGATCTAGAAGACCCGAACAAAACTTTACCCCTAAACAGCTGACTGTAGATCCCCTTCAATAACACTTGCAACATACTATGTCTGGACCATTAAACAAATCTCTATAAATGTAAACGGATTCAGATCATACCAATATTTTCTCTAATCACAGTGGAATTAAATTAGAAATCAATAACAGTAAGATCTCTGAAAAATCCCCAAATGTTTAGAAATGAGATAACACACTTCTATATAACTTAATGTGTCAAAGAAGAAATTAATGAAGAAATTAGAAAGCATTTTGGATGGAATAAAATTTAAAACAATATAAAATTTTGTGGAAAGCTGCCAACACAGAATTTATAGTATTAAATACCTCAAAATGAAGAAAGGTCTCAAAACCCTCATCTTATACCAGAAAAAATATTGACAAATTAAACCCATGTAAACAGAAGAAACAAAATAATAAAGATCAGAGTGGAAATCAATGAAATAGAAACTAGAGAAACAGAAATCAAAATCTAGGTTCTTTAGAAGAGCAATAAAAATGACAAACCTCCAGCAACACTGACAGATTTTTTTTAAAGAGAAAAGACACAAATTACCAGTAGCAGGAATGAAAGAGGTAATAGCACTATAGATTTTATAGATCTTAAAAAGACAATAAAGGTATATTATAAACAAGTTCATACCAATAAATTTGACAACTTAGATGGAATGGACAAATTTCTTGAAAGACACAAACTACCAAAGCTCACTCAAGAAGAAATAAATGAATATCCCTATATTAATCTGTTGGTTTCACTGGTTCAGTCTACCAAGCAGTTAAAGAAGAAGTGATGCCGGGGCGCCTGGGTGGCTTAGTCGGTTAAGCGTCCAACTTTCGCTTAGGCCATGATCTTGCGGTTCGTGGGTTCGAGCCCCGCGTCGGGCTCTGTGCTGACTGCCAGCTCAGAGCCTGGAGCCTGTTTCAGTCTGTGACTCCCTCTCTCTCTGACCCTCCCCTGCTCGCGCTGTCTCTCTCTCTTTCTCCTAGAAATAAATAAAAACCTTAAAAAAGAATTAAAAAAAAAGAAGTGATACCAATTTTACACAAACTCTTCCAGAAAATTGAAGAGAATAGTTTTCAATTATTTCTATGAGTCTGGCATTACCCTGATAGTAAAACTAGAAGAAATACGTTACAAGGAAGGAAGGAAGGAAGGAAGGAAGGAAGGAAGGAAGGAAGGAAAAGAAGAAAAAGAAAAAGAGAAAAGTAAAGAAGAAAGAGAAGAGGAAGAGGAAGAAAAGGAAAAAAGAGAAGGAGGAAGGTATAAAAGGCACTTTGCTCCATGTACAAAATGTAACTCAAAATGAATTGCATATCTAAATGTAGGAAGAAAAGCTACAAAACTTCTAGAAGAAAGCATAGAAGAAAATCTGGAAGTTTGCGTGCGTTAGGCAAATATTTCTTTGATGCAATACCGAAAAGCACAATCCATAAGAGAAAAAAACAATTGATAAGTTGGACTGCATCAAAATTAAACTTCTGCTTTTTGAAAACTATTACAAAAACAACAACCACAACATTGCCCAGACTGAGAGAAAACATTTCAAATCATGTATCTGATAAAGAACTTGCATGCAGAATATAGTCCAACCATATCAAGTGTTGGACAGAATAGGGAGCAAACAGATTCTCATACACTGCTAATGGGAACTTAAAATAGTATAAACACTTTGATAAAACAGTTTGGCAGCTTCTTAAAAGTTAAACATATGCTTACCTTATAATCCAGCCATTTTGCTCCTGGGTATTTAGCAAAAGAAATGAAAGCTTATGTCCATATAAAAATTTATACACAAATGTTTGAAGCAGCTTTTTTTTTTTTAATGTTTATTTTACTTTTTGAGAGACAGACAGACAGCAAGCGGGAGAGGGGCAGAGAGAAAGGGAGTCACAGAATCTGAAGCAGGCTCCAGGCTGAGCTCTCAGCACAGAGCCCGATGTGGGACCTGAACCCACAGACTGTGAGATCATGACCTGAGTGGAAGTCAGACACTTAACTGCCTGAGCCACCCACTTGTCCCGAAGCAGCTTTATTTATAATAACCAAGATCTGGAAACAACCCAAATGTCCATTAAGAGACAAATGGATAAACAAATTGTGATATATTCATTCAGTGTGATACTATTCAACAATAAAAAGGAATGCTACACACAAGAACATGTATGAACCTCAAAATAATTATGCTGAGTTTAAGAAGCCAATACATCCAGTACATACTGTATGACTCCATTTAGATAAAATTGTAGAAAATGAAAACTAATCTGTAGAGACAGAAAGCAGATCAGCAGTTGCCAAAGACATGGAAGATGGGGGCGGGGTGCAGAAAAGTTTGGAAAAAGGGCATGAAGAAACTCTTGGGGTGTCTCATCTTTACTTTGTGGGTGGGTACATATGTCAAAACTTAACCAGCTGTGTACCTCAAATCTGCGCAGTTTATTGTATGCTAATTTTATCTCAATAGAGCCTTTATAAAAAGAAAAAGGAGTAAGTCACTAGCAGCTTCATATCGAAGGGGAGAAGAATTAGACCCACCACTTGTGGAAGGAGTGCAAAAAATTTGCAGACATATTTCAAAGCTCCCACGCATTTTCAAAAAGCACTGCTAGAAAGCTTAACTAAAATGCATTGCTCATCTTAAAAAAAAGAACCAAAATAACAACAATGACAACAAAAAGAAAATTGCGATTCTTTTTTTAAATATATAACGCTTATTTATTTTGAGAGAGAGAGCATGCAAGCAGTGGAGAGACGGGGGGGTGCGGTGGGGGGGTGGGGGGGGTGGTGGAGAGAGAATCCCAAGCAGGCTCAGAGCCCGTTGCAGGGCTCAGTCTCATAAACCGTGAGATCATGACCTAAGCCAAAATCAAGAGTCAAACACTTAACGGACTGAGCCACATGGGCACCCCCCAAATTCCCATTCTTAATAACATTTATATTAACCCAGAACTAAAATTTTAGGAGATGGTAACAGGCAAGGACTGAAGAGAGAGACTAAGGAGAATTTTTTTAAAGGGTATGTGTGTGAAAATGTCCGTTAAGATGCTTGTCTGCTTACAAGAGAAGGTAATAAGTCGGTAGGAAAAAAACATGTGTAAGCAAACTACACAGAAAACAAAAATAGAATAAAGAACTTCTAGATGGCTAAAATATAATTTATTCTACCTAAACAGAGTCAGGAAAGGATTGTTTTTAAGGAAAAGTAGATAGTTGGAAGACAAGAAGTAGGTTAGCTGAAATTGTTTTAATGCAAGAGTAATTACAATAAGAATACATAGATAAACTCAGTGATTCAAAGAGGAGAGTCTCCATTTGTGTTTGTAAAACCAAGACCAGGAATAAGTAGCCTATAAGAGTCACACAATTATTTTAAACAATGATAAAGAGAGCTGAAACTAAATAGAAAAAAGGCAACTATAAATCAAAAGAAAATCAGGATAGAAATTTTAACATAAAAACACATTCAGAATAAAAATATCTCAAGAGTTGAGGAGGGATGTTCTATACTGATGAGAAAATGAACAATAGTTCAAGAAGTCACAATCCGTAGTTGGAAATAGTAGCACACTCCTCTGAGAAGGTGATATATGAAGCAGAAAACTCCTGAAAATTAAAATAAACTTTCTGTGATGAAAAGGGCCTGAGATTTGATATCAATTCCAATTGATATCATGTCTGTTAGGTTCTAGTTTTTATCTCTATTTACTGGCTTTGCTCCTTTCAAGTGGCTTATCTTTGAATGTCAGCACCTTCCTCTCAACAATAGGATACACAACACCTAGCCAACTTGCTGTGTGGCTTTCAATTTGCTTCTCTCTCTGATCCTTAATTCCCAATTTCTGAAGTAGAGATGTAAAAACTACCTATTTTGCCAAAATCACCAGGTTAGTAAGCCCAATTAAAAAAAAATGTATCTATCTGGGGCGCCTGGGTGGCTTAGTCGGTTAGGCATCCGACTTTCACTTAGGTCATGATCTCGCGGTTCGTGGGTTCGAGCCCCGCGTCAGGCTCTGTGCTGACTGTCAGCTCGGAGCCTGGAGCCTGTTTCAGTCTGTGACTCCCTCTCTCTCTGACCCTCCCCTGCTCACGCTGTCTCTCTCTCTCTCCTAGAAATAAATAATAAAAAAAAAAAAGTATCTATGTCATTGGGCAAAGTGTAATGTTTTTTATGCTATTATTATTGTTTTTCTTATCCTTATGGCAGCAATTTACTCACCCTTTAGCTGTACTGCTTTAAAAATTAGAACATGCCAACAAAATAATATTGTCATGTATGCACACTGAACACACATATGTTCTCGTTATTTCTCACTACCTGAAGAGTTGGGTATTGATACCTCCACTATAGAGACAATGGCACTGTAACTCAGAGAGGCAATGAACTGGACAAAGGTCATCCAGTTAAAAAATTACAGAGGCTATCCATGGTTGAACTCATATCTTCCAGAAACCAATGTTAAAAAACACTGTATTTACCAAGAATGATATATATAAAAAACATTCACTCTTCTAACCAAATAGTGAATAACAGTCTGAAGTGAGTTAAAACTAGAACAGGAAATGGTCCCTCAATCCTTGAAGAGATGTGGAGGGCATAAGGAAGTAATCAGAGAAGCAGCCAGCTTTCATTGCACCTCAGAGCATGAGAGAAACTGCAGTCATAAATGCGGTGAGGCGTCTAGCTCTCTGAGTCCTCAGACAATGGCAGCCAGGAATGGCACAGGAAGCCCTCTCTTGTCAATGGTGGACACAGTGCTCGGTTTCAGAAGTGTATGGGGATGTTTTCCTCTCCTACACATGGAGTTTCCTCAGAAAGCAGAAAATGGAACCAGACCTCCAACAAAAGAATGGCCTTTCTGAGCAAAGGTGGAACCAGCTGAATGACCCAGACTCTATTCTTTCCTGGCTTATCAAGAGCCTCCAGGAATCTGCTCCCTTTCTAGGCAGGAAAGAACAGTCTGTGCAATGGAGACAAGAAGATAAGAAGAGTCTTGGTGTTGGAGCTTCTCGGAAGATGCCCAAGGTATTTGCCAAGTATCTTTTCTTGGTGTTGGTGCAAGGCCAAACTTAATTAAAATAGGGAGCACATGAGTTCTTCCTCATTCCCCCCTCCCCCCACCCATCCCATAGTTTAGAATCTTCTTGCTGGGAAATCCCTATCCCCCCCTTCCCCTTACTGGCCAGCTTTCTCCTGCTTCCTCGTTGCTCTGGCTACCGATCTGTTTTCCGTCTTTTACACCTCCGAGTAAAAATAAAAGCTATTGTTCTGGGATCGCTTGCTTTTCAAGCTTCATCTCTAATTGTTGGCTGAGAAATTCATTCACCTCATCAAGGCATCCATGGAGAGAAAGAGGAGCAGATTTGGGCAGAAAAAGCTAAGCGTCCTCACTGGCCTTTGGAATCTCAGAGCTGAGGGTAGTTGACTTTCACTCCCAGGACTGCTCGGCAAGAGAGCGGACGACTGCCTTCTCACTTGCCAACTGTGGGCTCCAACTTGTATACCGTCTACCAGCTGAAGATTTTGAGGAAGGAAATTTTGTGGCTATTGTCAGTGAAGGAAAAAAAATCCCTTTAGGAGTAGGTGGGCCTTTTTACCAGCCACAAAGAGGAAGTTTAAATCTTTTCCCACTGAAGCATTTAACTCCGCTATTGTTTAGGCCAGGAGTAATTAAATCAGAATTAGGGGTGGGGAAAAACAAATACTAATTGTGAGATGGTCTAATTACATAACACATTTCAATCTCAGACCTTTTATTTTTTTTATTTAAATTTTTTTTAATGTTTATTCATTTATGAGAGAGAGAGAGCACAAACAGGCAGGGAAGAAGAGAGAGAGAGAGAGAGAGAGAGAGAGAGAGAGAGAGAGAGAGAGAAAGAGCGGAAGGGAGACACAATTTGAAGCAGACTCCAGGCTCTGAGCTGTCAGCACAGAGCCCAACATGGGGCTCAAACTTAGGAACTGTAAGATCGTGACCTGGGCCGACATCTAACTGACCGAGACACCCAGGTACCCCTCAATCTCAGACCTTTTAGCAGAATGGAAGACTTGAGAATAAAAAAAAAAAAAGGTCTTAGCTTTTTTGCCTTTAACTATAAAAGTAAAAAGTCATCTACATTATGGGTTTCTCAAAAACAGAAAGGGCAGTTGAGGTAGGATGGAAGTAAGGGGCTATTAAATTCATATTATCCACTGCAGTGGTAGTGGCCTTGACCACAAAGACTGTGTGTTGTTCTCCTTTATATACTCAGTGTTGGGCATGTAGAGGGCTAGCACATAGGTTTTAACCCGCTTGTTCACTACAGTCTCCTAACAGTGACTGGGAGCTCTGTGCTGAGGATCTCAAGGCTTCGAGGCAAGGAGTGCTGTGATCGGCCGTGCTGTTTTTCAAGGGCATGAGTTGGTGGAAGGAGAGTACACATACTCTGATGGATTTCCCATTCCCTTGGTAAAAATGCTCAGGAAATAGGGACTGAATGAATTTGCCTATGGTAGGAAAAGAGGTGAAGGAAATTTTGCCGATGTAAGAACTTTTTCTGTGAAGTCCAGAGAACTTCTCTGTAGAAATAAAGAACCACTCGGGGGTGAGTTCCTTTCCAATTCTGTATGTAAGGAGCTTGGAAGTCGCCACTCTATCCCAACAACAAGTTAGAAGCTGAATGGGCTGAGAAATCAACAACTTCCTGGATTCATAAAAGAGAGGAGAGCGCAGAGCAGACCGTAGCCCCCAAGATTGGAAGCACAGACCATCAAACACAGGGAGTCCTGGCTTAGCAGGTCAAACTCTCCAGTGGAAACCGCTGTGGGAACCAGGGCCAGGATGGGAAAGCCAGAATCATAAGTGATGATATGCTGGAGGCTCAGTCTTAAAAACTCCAGAAAGACCCAACTGTGGGGGCCTCCTGCAATATTGTAAAATGTACCTACAAGAGCTCAATCAGGTTCTGATAGTAAAAATTCCCTCCTGCTTCAGGCAGGGGAAGTGGGTGAGAAAAGGAACAATTTTGAAATGTGCCAGAGCACTATGTTCTTGACAAGGCTTGCACTCAGGGCACTAGTTAGCCAGAGCCTAGTCTGCAGGGGTATTATCAGAGCCTAACTGACCTGGGGAAAGGTAGTATCAAGTCCCTTCCCCCTGAGCCTCACCACCACGTTACTAAAGGCCAGTTTGTGGACGGATGCTCTTTTTACCTGGTACTTCATGTCCAGTGATCAAGGAAAAAACTACAAGACATATCAAAAGACAAAATCACAGTTTGAAGAGGCAGAGCAAGCTTCCGAATCAGATCCAGATATGCAAGGATGTTGGAATTAACAGACCAGGCATTTGAAACAACTGTGAGTAATAGGCTAAGGGGTCTCACAGATAAAGTAGACAGCATGTCGAGACAGAGGGGCGATGAAAGTAAAGACAAGGAAACCCTGAGAACCTTCCTTTCAAATTTATCGTGAACCTAAAACTACTATCTAAAAAATAAAGTTGGGGGCGCCTGGGTGGCTCTGTCGGTTAAGCATCCGACTTTGGCTCATGTCATGATCTTGCAGTTTGTGGGTTCAAGCCCTGCATTGGGCTCTGTGCTGACAGCTAGCTCAGAGCTTGGGGCCTGTTTCAGATTCTGTGTCTCTCTCTCTCTCTGAACCTCCCCTGCTCACACTGTCTCTCTCTCTCTCAGAAATAAATAAAACATTAAAAAAATTTTTTAAATAAAATAAAATAAAAATAAAGGTGTTTAAAAAAAACCATTTGTCCATACTATCTGTGTCTGGCCACTTCCACCAGGAGAGAGAGAGAGAGAGAGAACAAACAAACCAGAAACCCTCAACTCAATCAGGAGAGCAAACATCTCTTTTCAGTAGTGGGCCACAGGACTAGATCTATGTGAAAGTGGCAGGGTTATTTGCTTAATAACAAAGCAGTATGCCTGGAAGGCAAAAGCTAGTGGTGGAACCCAAAGTGAGCAAAGAACATCCAGAGGCATTATTATAGCTGTCTTCTTTGGTGAGAAATCCTCAGAAAAGCCGTCGTGTTATCTGGACTGTTTAGTGGAATTAAACTCAGGCATCTCAGAGCTACCTTAGTAGACATTTCCCTTGGATCCCAAGAGCCGCGGGTCCAGGCCCGCTGGCCTGACACTGTTAAACACTAGCAAGGCACCAGAAGGTGAAGTACTTCAAGCATACTGGCCAGAACTATTTTTTCAACAACTCTCTTGGCTACAAATTTCAGAGCAACCACTTTGAGGTGAGATAAGTCCTTGGGTCACATTTTTAATGGCAAAGAGATTTCCTGTACAAGAACAGTCTTCCTCTATTTTACTCCAGTCGCAAGGTAAACTCACTGAAAGACCTTTAAGTTGTTTCTCCTAAGCAGCGGATGATTGATAGCACCCAAATGAGGAAGGGGAATCAGGAAGAGGAAAAGATAAACGGGCATTCCTCGGCCCAAAGGAGACATTCAAACTCTTGTGTTTAGCCCACCGGATGAGCCTGTTCCCCGTCCTCCACACCCCACGGTCCCTGGGTCCAGTAGGGAGCGATCACCAACTGTGTCTCTGTGCATAAGGTGCGGAGGATCGTGCAGCTGCAAAATGCCCTCGTTGTAACCAGAGCATATGGATGGCTTCCTTTAAAATGCCGCCGTGCAGTAACTATTCTCACGCTGTCATGGGACCCTGATTAAACAGTGGAAAAACTATTCTAACTCTTAACTACTGCCTGGATTTGGAGAGGGAGAGAAGGCAGACGGGAAGATAGTGAGGGGGAAGGGGCCTGTCAGGAAAGATTTCCTAGGAAGGCTAATCCTTGAGCTGAGGCTAGCAAGATGAGAATATTCTTCTGGAATAATTCTTCTTCTGGAAGAAGGGACAGTCTGAGCAAAAAGGCACAGAGATGAGAAACAGCCAGGCGTATGTGATTCACATCGTCCACGACATCCTCGTTCTCTGCCTTGTCCCATGATTTGGGACGGTGACATCATCGCCTGCACCATTTAAGTGATCTTTCTCTCCTGCTCTCTTCCAAGTGGCTGGGGAGCCAGATCCGTTCTAAGAACATCTACCCTAGGCGATGAGCGGCCTCAGAGCTTTAAAGCAAAGATAACATGACCACAGAGTCGTGCTTGTGAAAGATCACTCCAGCAGCAGTGAGGAGGATAAATGGCAGAAGGAACATTTGGAATTAAATGTAATGGCCCAGAATAGTAAGAAAACTTGGTGGCCTGAACTCAGAGCCAGACTAAGACATGTGGAAAATCTGAGTAGGCTAATTATTTGCCTCTCCTACAAACTGACATTGTCTCATAGTTGCTCAACATTTGCTTAGAGGAGGGGCTTGGTGCTAATCGCCATTCAGCAAATGCAAAGCCTGCACTCCCCAGAACACACCTGCTTCCTAAGGCAATTCAGTGACCATCTGCTGTTAGTAAAGCAGGTGCTGTGAAGGTCTCAGCCCTTACTCCAAAGGCTTTTCCATGTGCTTCTTTCAACCAATGCAGAATTCTCCTGAGAGGATTATTGGTATCAGCAAGCTTTCCAAAAGACTTGGAGCACTGCTTATAGATTAGCATCCCAGGCTCTCAGCTGGCTTAACCTACCCCTTGGTCTGTCTTTGCTTAAATGAAATCATAGCAGAGTATTTAGTTAGGAAAGGATTGCTACAAGCACCATTATAGAAGTAGAGTGCATATGACTTGGGGACTGAAAAGCAGGGGTGAAGGGAGAAGATATAGTCAGCATTGGACAATGAGAACGAAGAGTTGGAAAGGTAGAAAAAACTTGAAATAGATGGGTTTTGGAATCTAGATGATACAGGGTTGACAAACAGCCCCTAAATCTCAGTGGCTTAAGTAAAGAAGTCTCCCTCTTGCAAAACCCAGTGTAATTCCTTGTAGGGACACCCTCTTCAAAAGGGTGACTCAAGGACCTAGGCTACTTCCACCCTATGGCTTGGTCATCGTGGTTTCAAAGTTGCTCTAGCGTCAGCCTACCTGCAGGTGTTTAGAAGTTCAAAAACAATTAGCATCATGTCCTCCCACATTGTTAGCAATAACTAGTCATAGAGCCCACCCACACATAATGGGGACTGGGAAATTTAGTCCCTGTCTGGGCGCTGCTGTCTAGCAACTCTACACCATGGAAAGGGACCCCAAAACAGTCATCACTCAGCCAGACCTGCCACAGACATGAAAAGAAGAAAAAGTTCAAACACAGGAGTAATTGATAAACTTATTTTTTTTATTCAACAAATGAACAGATAAACAAAATGTGGCATATGCATAATATGGAATATTATTCAGCTTTAAAAAAGGAAATTCTGGGGGCATGTGGATGGCTCAGTCAGGTGAGCTTCCAACTCTTAATTTCATCTCAGGTCATGATCTCACGGTTCATGGGATTGAGCCCCATGTCGGGCTCCCAGATGACAGCACAGAGCCTGCTTGGGATTCTCTCTCTCTCTCTCTCTCTCTCTCTGTCTCCCTCTTTCTCTCCCTTTCTCCCTCTCTCTCAAATAAATAAATAAACACTTTTTAAAAAGGAAATTCTGGCACATACTAAAAGATGAATGAACCTTGAAAACATTATGCTAAATGAAATATGCCTGTCACATAAGGGCAAATATTGTATGATTACCCTTATACCCATGGTACCTAGAGCAGTCGAATCATGAGGCAACAAGTAGACTGGTGGATGCCAGGGCTGTGGGGAGAAGGAATGGGGAGTTATTTTTTCCAGTTACAGAGTTTGGGGGAAGATGAAAAATTCTGGAGATGGATAGTGGTGATGTTTGTACAACAGTGTAAATATACTTAATGCTCCAGACTATACACTCAAAAATGGTTAAAAGAGCAAATTTCATGATATATATAGATATATAGGAATATCTATATCTATACAAATCTCCACAATAAAAAATATTTAAAATTCTTCATGAAGATACTTAGCCCTGGATAAAAATATCAAATATCTAATATTAATCAAGCATAAACCCTTCCAGGATGAGGTCACATATAAAGAGAAAGCATCTCACTTTTTAACATATGTATCCTCTATTTTAATTGGATGACTAACCAATAGAATAATTTGTCTCCAAGTTGACCTTTAACTGTAGTGGAGACTGAATCCCACAGGTTTTGAGGTCCAGATAAAAAGCAACTGGGTATCTTGAAGGCTTTGCCTTGCAGGCCTGGAAATGTACCCCGAATTCTTGGCAGCTTAATCTAACACCAAAAAAAAGTGGACCAGATTGTCAGTGGAAGAAAAGCATGACAGCAAACCATATGCACACAATATGACACTTCTTTTTCACATAAGTATGATATATATTTGATATATATATATGTAAATCACTAAAGAAATCAACAGTGGTCTACTCTAAACAGTGTGACCATAAGAACTGGGTACTTTCTTCTGGATATTTGTCTTTTCCAAGATCTATTTAATAAAGATTCATTATCTTCAGAATCTACTAGTCTAAAAGGCAAATTGTTCTCAGCCTTCAAAGTCTGAGAGAGGTGGTTTTGTTAACTTTGAGAAAAAACTTCCAGAATGTACACGATAGCGGATCTGTGAGCTACACCTTTCCTCCAGAGATTTCTTCTTTCTCTCTAATTCAAGTACATTTGACACCTTCTCATCTGAGTCGGCTTAAATGTCAGCTGTAATTTAACACTTTTCAGAGGACCACAAGACAAATCTCTTGCCCGAGGAACATGCCACATAAAAACTTCTTCAGTGATTCTAACCTTCCTAACAAATATTTTTGTCGCAAAGGGCACAGAGGAAGTGAGTGGATGCCCAAGTAAAACATGCAACAATGGCAAGACATACATTGGTGAAACGGCTTTTGTTTTGATTTTCTTATTTGGTTGTCCTTCACTCATCCCTGCAGCTTCCTTTAACACAGTTATTGGGCAAAACGGAACAAAAACCCAATGTTCAACTTCTGAGAAAAAGTGTCTGGTACAAAGGAAGCAGTTAAGGGTTTTTTTTGGTTTTGTTTTGTTTTTGTTTTTTTTTGTTTTTTAGTGGAGCCAAGATTGAAGACTGCGAAGGCAGCCATGGTCGTAGGAATGCAGGGTTTAGCTAGGGCTTCAGTAGAGTCCTGCTTTCAGGGAGGCTTCAATGGGGCCAAATTTGTAAAGCCTTAGGAAGCAGTTGGTAGAGTGATTCATTCTCACTGCCCTTAGACTAAGAGAAAAATCATAAGTTCCACAGCACTTTTTGCTTTACACACTTTCACAAACATTAAGGTGCATGTAATTTGAATAGCAAACTTCTCGTGTCTCTTCTCAGATTTAGTCATATCTTTTTCTTTAAATGTTTCTTTTATATATGGGCAGTAGCTTATGTATTCTCAAGTGACTTAGGGTCTTGGAATGTCAGAGTCATGTTTTAGAACCTCTCTTAAGTTATGGGCACAGTTAAACACTTGGCCAGGCCCATGGTAGTTACTTAATATATACATACTGATTTTTTAAAATCAAAGCAATATATGTACTTTTTAAACAACAATGATACAAATTTTCTAAATGTTTAAAGTACTTTCACAGAAACAGCAAGAACAGCACAGTCCCCTGTAAACATACCCTAGCTCCCACCCTACCTTGACTTAGGCAACCACCTTGAATTCCTATAGCCATTTCTACCGGTACCTTTTTCCATATTACTTTCCAATATGTGTATCATTTCCTGATTTGTCAAATTTATGTCTTCCTTTTTGATGTTTGCATTGGTAGAGGATTGAATGCCCTTACACCACCATTGCTCACACACTCAGCTCTCCCTTCTCATCCCAATAAAGTCACATGACAATTCATGGCAAAAGAAATAATGGAACAGCCATATTACACTGATGATGTGAACAGTATTCACTGCTAAGCCAGAGTATATAAGAATAACATTTTCTTTTATCAACAACCTTCTGTTTTGCTTTCTTTTTTCATTTCAAAGTTTCCTAAGTGCCTAATTACTCATCTGATCTCTCAAATGTCTATTTATTATTCAAGAGCTCTTTCTTCTTTCTTTTCTCTAGAGTTCTCCTTTCTGGATTTGTGCATCTTTCAGCACAGCATCATTCAGGGACTTCCTTCCATGGTTGTTATTCCTTAGCTAGCTGTTTTCAAAGTCTTGTCATCCTCTTTCTTGTTTTACCCATCCCCAATAGCTTTCTAGGACAGGTTGTCTGGATTACATCTTTTGAGACCTTGTATGCATAAAAATTGTGTTTCCACACTGATACCTGAATATGCATGAGCCAATGAATGGGAATAGGAATTGCATGTGCAAAGGCCCAGAGTCAAGAAAGCATAGCACATTTGTGGAGCTATTAAAGAGAAGAGTTACACAGGCTTGCACCAACCAGATGAACAGTAAGAAACTAGATTACAGCATCATTTCCATAGGAGATGATTTCACATGAAAACAAAACAAATAACTTCAGCTGAGTATTAAGTCACTGATTTCTGACAGCCAAGAATCATCCAGAAGAGGGGCACCTGGGTGACTCAGTCGGTTGAGTGTCTGACTTCAGCTTAGGTCATGATCTCACGGTTCGTGGGTTCGAGCCCCATGTTGGGCTCTGTGCTGACACCTAGCTCAGAGCCTGGAGCCTGTTTCGGATTCTGTGTCTCCATCTCTCTCTGACCCTCCCTTGTTCATGCTGTCTCTATCTCTCAGAAATAAATAAAACACTAAAAACTAAAAAAAAAAGAATCATCCAGAAGAGCAACAGAAGAGTCTTTCCTATATAGATGAACAGAGTTAGAGACAGCACCATTGACAGTCTTATACTCTAAACCAAAATTCTAACAGTAGCAAGATGTTATGAAGAAAGATGATTCAAAGAAACATTTGCTGCCGCTTTTTGACAATTTCTAGTACTTCCATATGAGATCATTACTGCTGTTTAGTCACATGGTGGTTCCCAAAGTTGACCACCTATCAGAATTATCAGAGAGAGCCTTAAAAAAATCAAGTTCCAGTTCTCCCCCTAGACCTGTTGAGTGAGAAACCAACTTGGCTAGAGTTTGGGAATAAAAATATGGGGTGAAGGAAAAAGAAACGGAGAGTACTGTGGAATGGACAATTAAAGGAAGCCCCCTCTCTTTTGTACTCTCAGAGTGTCCAATTACTCTTCAATTCAGGGAGCAAAGGCTGTGCCTTGCATCTCACTACATCCCAATGCCCAGAACCCTCTCTGGCTAAGACACATACTCGATCAACTTGCATTGGATGAAAGAACGGACGATACTCATCACCTTAAATTATAGAGATATCCCCCACTTTTTGAAAGTTTGTGTTACACTACTTTGCTTTTACTGAAGACCTACATTAGTACCTGTTCACACTAACCAAAAGAAATCCAAAGAGAATTTTTGCTTTTATGGAAAAAAAAGGTGAAAAGGAAAAACAGCGTGCAGGGATGGGTTGTTGGTTGGTCAGCAGTGAACCCTTATAGTGAGTGACGCCACCAAGCTCCTTCCCCGGGGACTACACTCAGCATGTCAGCATCAAGCCACCAGAGCTTTGAAAGGTGTCTGTGAGCATTTATGCTTTATCTCAATTAATTTTGTTCATCCGTTAGCGAGCTGTGACCTACAGTATCAGAAAAGCCCAAGAGAGGTTATTTTGGACTGTGAGAAAGCTCAAAAAATTTTCCATATAAATTAATGGTAATTTCTTCTTTGTGCCATTTCAGCTTACCAAAAGTTCTATAGAATACTTTCAGATGGTAGAGGAAACCTGTAAATACTGATAAAATATCTGCCCCACAAACCCTATCACTCCTAACTAGCCTGCAAGATACTTGAGGGCCTGATATCCATTATGTCAGCATACTTAAATAAAATCCCAAAAGTATAAACACATGAAGCAATAAATACAACAAGGAAGTTATTGAAATATAGAAGAAATATAGTGTGTAAATTTACTATCAGTTTTAACTGATTGCTTTCATTTTCATATCAAAGGCATAAGTCAAGGTATGCTGTATTTTGTTGTTTTTTTAAAGAATTTGTAAGCAAAAATAAAATTTCAAGATTGGAGATGAGGCTGTGACAGGGAGAAAAAGAAAAAGCCAAAGTCCTCCGGGAGGCGCTGTTCCATGCACAGGCAGTATTAAATTGGACACATTATTTTTTTTTTCTAGGAGAGAGAGAGAGAGAGAGAGACAGCGTGAGCAGGGGAGGGTCAGAGAGAGAGGGAGATACAGACCCTGAAATAGGCTCCAGGCTCCGAGCTGGCTGGCAGCACAGAGCCCGACGCGGGGCTCGAACCCACGAACCGCGAGATCATGGCCTAAGCGAAAGTCGGACGCTTAACCGACTAAGCCACCGAGGCGCCCCTAAATTGGACACATTATTGAACTGGATTCTTACCGAAAGGAAATCGTGCAATGTTCTTATAACACAAGAACATTTGTGTTAACTAGCAGCATATAGTCTCTTTTGGGTTTTTGGATAAACAAATATTTTTATGATGTGAACTGTATCCGACTATTATTTGGAAGAGATAATAAATAGCTAACTAATACCATCTTCAGCAAGGACACTGGAAACTTCCTCATCCAGGAAGACAGTGATTAACAGGGTAAGTTTAACAAACGAGATGCCAGTGGTTTTCAAGAGTGTCAAATAATAATAATAACAAACTCCAAACCAATTTGTCCCAAAATTTAAAACTCAAAGGTCAAGGCTTTTGTGTCATCTAAATCTAACAAATCTTGAAATATTTTACCTTGTGCATCATGCCACACAAATATTTAAAAGCCCCTCCACACACAATTTTTGCCGTGTAAGTCTCATATAAGGACAATTTTCCTGGTAAGCGATTTTCCTTCTCTTCCTTTGGGAAGAAATAGAAATTCTATCAGAATATCCTGTGGTGGGACACCTGGGTGGCTCAGTCCGTTAAGTGTCTGACTTCAGCTCAGGTCATGGTCTCAGGGCCAGTGGATTTGAGCCCCACCTCAGGCTCTGTGCTGACAGCTCAGAGCCTGGAGCCTGCTTCAGATTCTGTGTCTCCCTCTCTCTCTGCCCTTCCCCTGTTCACTCTATGTCTGTCTGTCTCTCTCTCTCTCAAAAACAAATAAACATTAAAAAATTTTTAAAGAATATCCTGGGGTTATGTTTTTTTCTTCAGTTTTTAAATATTTTTCTGGTTATTAAAATAACTTTATTTGTAAAGTACATGAAGCCTAATGGAGCAGGAATAAAATCACTCATTAACATCTTAGGATATTTATTATAATCATTTTTTTCTGAGTTCTTATGTAACTGAAATATAGTATGTAAATTTAGAATCTTGACTTTTTTTCTACTTATTGTTCATTGTGAGTAATTTTTTGACCTATCTCTGATTATCCATTTGTAATACATGTCTGGAAGAATAAATAGAGTATGACCACTTTAAGAATTTTAATATATACAGCCAAATTGCTTTTCAGATATTCTGAACCAATTTATGCACCATTTGACGTGGGTGCTCATTCCATCTCACTCTAAGTAGCACTGGACTTTTTAAAAATTTATTCTGTGCTAATCTGAAAAACAGAAATTCAGTTTCCATTTTGTTTAAATTTGCATTTGTTTGAGGTCTAGTAAGATTGTTTATATGTACTGGCTAGTAACATTTTCCATAGTTGGAGAAAAGATTCATGTCCTTTGCTCATTTACTTCCCGAGATTTCACTGCTTTCGTTATCATTTTATATGAATTCTTTTTTTATCAAAGTTTTTTTAATGTTTTAATTTATTTTTGAGAGAGAGATAGAGACAGCATGAGCAGGGGAGGGTCAGTGAGAGAGGGAGACACAGAATCCGAAGACAGGCTCCAGGCTCTGAGCTAGCTGTCAGCACAGAGCCTGATGCGGGGCTCGAACCCACGAACCGTGAGATCATGACCTGAGCCGAAGTCGGATGCTTAACCGACTGAGCCACCCAGGCGCCCCTCATTTTATATGAATTCTTAATATGTGAAGATTATAAACCTGCCTGTCATGTTTCTTATAAATACCACATTTCCTTGATTCTAAGTTGCCTTTGATGGAAAGACATAACACTATTTTAGTAGCAGCCTTTAAGGAAAAATAACTATACTTATAAAGATGTTGATTATAAGACATCTTTATTTCAGAGATGATAAAATGTAGGGAATGTTAAAATTTTAAGATGCGGAGAATGTTAAAATGTAGAGTTGGCTCAGAATCAATACAATATGAATTTATTGTGGGTCTGTAGAAATTGATCATATTGTCTGATAAGTATTGCTGTGGACAGAGTGACATGACCCAATATCTAAAAGTGTACAGTTTGAAGAAATACATAGGTTTTATTTCTTTTTTAAAATATAATTTATTGTCAAGTTAGGTAACATACAGTCTGTACAGTGTGCTCTTGATTTTGGGGTAGATTCCTGTGATTCATCGCTTACATAAAACACCCAGTGCTCATCCCAACAAGTGCCCTCCTCAATGCCCATCACCCATTTTCCCTTCTCCCCCTATTCCCCCATCAACCCTCAGTTTGTTCTCTGTATTTAAGAGTCTCTTATGGTTTGTCTCCCCCTCTGTTTGAAATTATTTTTTCCCCTTCTCTTCCCTCATGGCGTTCTGTTAAGTTTCTCAAGTTCCAGATATGAGTGAAGACATGATATCTATCTTTCTCTTACTGACTCTTTTCACTTAGTATAATACCCTCCAGTTCCATCCACATTGTTGCAAATGGCAGGATTTCATTCTTTCTCATTGCCAAGTAGTATTCCACTGTATATATAAACCACATCTTCTTTATTCATTCATCCGTCGATGGGCATTTGGGGTCTTTCCATGATTTGGCTATTATTGAAAGCACTGCTATGAACATTGGGGTACATGTGCCCCCTATGAATCAACACTCCTGTATCCTTTGGATAAGTTCCTAGTAGTGCTATTGCTGGGTCATAGGGGAGTTCTATTGTTAATTTTTTTAGGAATCTCCACACTGTTTTCCAGAGCGGCTGCACCAGTTTGCATTCTCAGCAGCAGTGCAAGAGGGTGCCTGTTTCTCCACAACCTTACCAACATCTGTTGTTTCCTGAGTTGTTAATTTTAACCACTTTGACCAGTGTGAGGTGCTATCTCAATGTGATTTTGATTTGGAAATACATGGATTTTAATAATGTCATTAAAATATTGAATCAGTGGCAGCTATCTGAACTTGAGTCATAAATTACTCTAAGCCATTTAATTGATAAGTGCTGCTTGATGACGTAGAAATCAATGAGCCAGAACTCTGCTGTGAGTGCTAATGTTGTGTGTTGAGTTCTATTTGTCAGGAACATTATATACATGTATCTATGGCTATACCTCTATATCTACATATATGCCTACCTACCTACCTATGTATGTATATGTGTGCATGACCATGTCAGTGTGTGTGTATAATGATCCATTAATGTTGAGTATTTAACATTTACAAAAGCTGCCATCCCAAGGCCACTTTTCCAGAATTCTTTCCACGTCCATTATCCATCAAGAATCATAGAAAGTCCTAGAAAATGTGGTGGCTTTGAAATATGAGAGTTTATTGATGTGGAGTTAATATACATGACAAACTTATTATAATGGCATAATCTAAACTGGGCTTCTTTTACCGTATCAGAGGCCTAAATGTGGCACTATCATTATCCTTCCTTATGAGAGTGATTTGTAACATCCACAATAACAATAATTATGTTTGCCATGTATCGCATGTATGTTCTATGCTAATCACTGTGGTAGAATTTTGTGAAGAAAAAGGAGTCCAGGCAGAACCAGTAGATTGGTTCTAACTTACTTATCCATTCCAATTATTTATTGAGCACCTGTTATGTGCCAGGCACTGTTTTTTGTGACAAACAAGAAAGAAAGGCCCCTGATGTCCTAGTACAGCTCTTCCTTGACTTAGGATTGGACTATGGCCCTATAAAGCCATTGTCAGTTGAGAATATCATAGGTGAGATGCATTTAATATCCCTAAACTACCGAACATCATAGCTCAGCCTAAGCTGTCTCAAACAAGTCCAGAACACTTACATTGGCCTACAGTTTGACAAAAATCATCTCACACAGAGCCTATTTTCTAATAAAGTGCTGACTATCTCATGTAATTTACTGAAGACTGTACTGAAAGTGAAAAACAGAATGGTCACATGGGTACAGAACAGTTCTAAGTGAGCTGGCTACTTACCCTCAAGATCACGTGGCTGATCGGGAGCCCACGGTCGCCCCTACCCAGCATCATGAGAGAGTATTACACAGCATATCGCTAGCCCGGGAAAAGATCAACAGCCAAAATTCCAACAGTTCTACTTGACTGTACATCACATTAGGCACAATTACAAAGTCAAAAAATCTTTAAGTCCAATCATAGTAAGTCAGGACCATCTGTATTCACACGTGGTGGGTTTGCTCTGAGAACAGGCATAAACGAGTTAACAACTAAATAAGAAAATGTCAGAGCATGAGAAGTGCCAAGAAGAAAAAGAACTATAATCATGTGGCCATGGACCTGTCTGCAGAAATATGTCCTCTCCTGAGTCCCAGGTCTGCCAGTATATGTCACTTTGTAACAAAGCTTTCTAGGACCAGCAGATGATGCTTTAAATTAACTGAGGTCTGTTGGTCTATGTTAAAAGC
Source organism: Hyaena hyaena (assembly GCF_003009895.1). Lineage (NCBI taxonomy): Eukaryota > Metazoa > Chordata > Mammalia > Carnivora > Hyaenidae > Hyaena > Hyaena hyaena. The sequence goes on from NW_024080663.1 coordinate 74,415, forward strand.
AGTTTGGGGGCACCTGGATGGCTCAGTTGATTAAGCATTGGACTTCAGCTCACGCCATGATCTCATAGTTTGTGGGTTCAAGCCCCGTGTCAGGCTCTGTGCTGACATCTCAGAGCTTGGAGCCTGCTTCAGATTCTGTGTCTCCCTCTTTCTCTGCCCCTCCCCTGCTCATGTGCACTCTCTCTCTCAAAAATAAATAAACATTACAAAAAATAAAATAAATATTAAAAGCAGTTTGATGCAACTGGTCTGTAGTTTGAGTTGGGCATAAACATTACTCAAAATGTATGATAGTGATTGGTTCTTAGTAATATAATTACAAATGGTTATGGAGCAGCCTGGTCTCCATGAAAACAACAACTAGCTCACTTGGCTCTTTAAACAAAAGGCTTTTGGGGGCTATATTTCCAGGGCAGCCACCAACCAAGTACAAGTGCTGGCCCTCCCTGTCCAGACGGGCAAACCCAATTCCTTGGAATCTCAATGTTGCCAAAGCTAAGCTCACTCCAGTCTACAGCCTTGTGGCCTTGCCTGGAATGGTGCTTTTGACCCTTTACCCTGAGTCTAGGCACGGTGGGAATGGGCAATAATGAGTCCTTTTGTTTTGTTCACATGTATGAATCCACATTTCCTGAGTAAAGGTCATTCTAATTTTAGTTGGAGTTTTAAAATTTGCCTTTAATTAGCCAGCATGACTCAGTCTCAGTCACCTCACCCTTATTGTGGCTCTGTTGGATTCTGTCTTAATTTAAAATTTTGATACTTTATCGCACTAGTATTTTGGGCACTAGTTTCAATTTTTTAAATATTGCATTAAAATATTATTTATAGTGATTTCTAAGGTTTTTGGCACTCTCTTAAATTTTGCACCTGAGATGAGTTCCTATTCAACTCACATTCGTCCTCACTTGGATGACTGTGTGAAGCAGTGCTTGCCTACTGACCACACTGGACTGAGAGAAGTAAGTGTTTGTTGTGCTAAAGCCATTGAGATATGGGAGCATTTTGTTGTAACAGCTGAAGTCACTTACCATAACTAATACACTTATTAATTATCTTCCTGGATTAATTGCATTAGTAGATGTTTCTTTAGTTTATTCTTTATTTCGTGAAGACTTCTATTTCTGTATTATCTAAATATCTCTTGTGACTTTAACTCATGAGATATTCTGAAGCTCAGCTTCTATTATCATTTTGGAACCCATTAAGCAATCTTACATCAGTGATTCTGCTCAAAACTGTCTCCCAGTTCTGATTGCATCCATACAGAGTTGGGGGTTTTTTTTCATTGTTATTTTATTTTTTAAAATTTATTGTCAAGTTAGCTAACATACAGTGTAGTCTTGGCTTCAGGAATAGATTCCCATGATTCATCACTTCCATACAACCCCCAGTGCTCATTCCCACAGGTACCCTCCTCAATGCCCATCACCCACCTCCCCCACCCTTCCAACTCCCCACTCTTTTTGTTCTCTGTATTTAAGAGTGTCTTATGGTTTGCCACCCTCTCTGTTTGTAACTTATCTTTCCTTCCCTTCCTCTATGGTCAGTCAGAGAAAGATATCATATGATTTCACTCATATGTGCAATTTGAGAAACTTAACAGAAGAGCATACACAGTTCTTAAGTAGCAACATGACATAGCGGTTATCTGCACAGGCTATGAGGTCAGATATTCTGGAGCGGAACTCCAGTTTGGTAGAATGCATAATCTTAGGTTAGATGCTAACTTCTCTGAACCTCAATTTCTTCATATATAAAACGGGGCATATAATGATGTTGTGTGAGGAACAAGTGAGGTAAGACTTGGCAGGGCGCCTGGGTGGCTCAGTCGGTTAAGCATCCGACTTTGGCTCAGGTCATGATCTCATGGTTCGTGGGTTCGAGCCCTGCGTCGAGCTCTGTGCTGACTACCAGCTCAGAGCCTGGAGCCTGCTTCAGATTCTGTATCTCTCTCTCTCTCTCTCTCTGGCTCTCCCCTGCTCACGCTTTCTCTCTCTCTCTCTCTGAAATAAATAAAACATTAAAAAAATTTTTTAAAAAGACAGCATATCGTTGGCACATGATAATTATTTGTAGTTATTATTCTCATTTTCTTTTGGGTTAAGCCCATTTTGTACCTCCTCCTCTCTGGTATTTGATGTAAATCTAAATGGAGAAGATATTTATCAGTCAGTAGTACCTGATTCCTCTCAGCAGAGTGATTAACATTAAACAGAAATTTGAACTGAAATGAAACACACTCTAGAGTCAACTCTGGACAGTCCTACTACCAGGAAGGCAGTGGTGGCCTCAATGGTCCTGGCACAAGCAGGGTCATGGGAGACTTTGGGGCTGCCATATAGCAGAAGCTCAGGTGCCAAGACTGGCTATAGAATGCCTGGTGCCACCCATTACGGGCGCTGTGGCAGGAGAGTTACAAGTAAGGATGGAATCTCTGCCAGTGGATTACATTCAAAATATGCAATGGCAGTGGGAAGTAAGGTACCTTTGCCAAAAAGAAATCAAGAGAAACAATGGACACTGGAATTTTCTTTTGAAGACAATTTCCCACAGGGCATTTTTCCCCTCCCCTCTTGTTATCTGTAAATGTCTCAATTCACAGAAAAGATTAGTAACAAAAAATAGTACTTTTTTGTTGAATATTAAAAGATTGCCCAGTGTTCCAATGGCTATTTACAGAAGAGAAGATCCTGAGATCAGCTAAAAGAATTAAATTTTTTGTTTCAATTTGCTGAAAATATTTGCTTCCTGGATTATGGACTCATAGAGCTTAAAGCCAAGAGGGACCCTTGAAAACACTCGACCAATTTCTTTTTTTTTATTTTCTTATCTTTTTTTTTTTCTGCAAATGAAGAAACTAAAGCCTCAAAGGGAAGTAGAAGCTAAGTCCCCTGTGTCCTGGTCTAGTGATTATGCATGATGATCCCTCACCCAGTTTACATTGGCCAGTCTTTCTTAAGAGTTCTACAACCATATAAAAGCCTTGCAATGATTCATACTGTCCAAAGTCTTCATAGCAGGATGCAGATATCATGATAATATTTATAAATTCCAATTTCTTCTTATATTTTAAGTGCTTAAAGTGGAAAAGATCAAGCAATGGTTTTAAAATTGACACCAATGTCTATTTCAAAGGGACAAGCAATACATGTTAGCTGCTTAAAGCTGAGGCCGCAGGGACACATCTGCTCTTGTTATTTAAAGCATTAAGGCCTCTCAGATAAGATTTGTGTTTTAGAATAGGGAAACTGAAAAACAGCCATAGAGGGACTGATGACCAAGAAAGTTATCTTTGAAGGCACTTATGAGTCTCTAAGTAGCATAACACCCAGAGAAGTGATGCTGGCGCACCTCTTTATGAATTAATTCAATGAACAAATGTACCATGAAATGTGGAGGAACTGGGGAATCAAAGACCCTGCCCTAAAGGAAAGCAACATGTAAGAATCTATAAGGCAGTCTGATAAGCGTAGGGACTAGCTGGGATCTGAGGAGTCACGTAGGGCCCTGGTGGTGGGAACTGGTGACCCGAGTTTTGCAGGATGAGTAAGAGTAGGTGGACAAGATAGGGTGGGTGTTCCTGGCAGAGGAAACAATAAATTGAAAGCGTTCATCAGAGATGGCGACTCGTGGCTAAATTTTGAAGGATGAGTAAGAAGAGTTAGACAAGATAGGAAAGTAATCCTGGCAGAGGAAACAGAGTAAATCTTGAAAGTTTGATTCCCGATCTGATTCGCTCTTGGAGGTCAGAGACCAACTATACAACTTGAACTCCAGCACAGAGCCTGGTACCATAGGGATGTGGAGTGAGGGACTATGGAGAAGATGAATGGATGCACACAGGGAGCAGGGATCCTTATTTTTAGTCCTCAGAATGTGTCACTCTATCCCAAAAGGGCCCTGGGAACCTCTGGATTTTTCTAAGCTCTCCTACACCTCAGTTGTGAGACATCCATCAGACAGCTGTGACCACGGGTCACATCTGGCAGCAGTTGTCTGGTTACCCAAGACACACCAACTTGAAGAGGAAGGCACTGTTTTCTTAGCTTTGGACTCTGCTGGGAAATGAAGTAAATCTTAATACAGAGATAAAAATCAGCTGCAGGAGAAATCAAGCTGTTCCTTAATAAAAACATGGACTGGGGGTGTGGGTGGAGGGTAGCAAACATATTAAATCCCCCTTACAGAGCAGATAGTCTTCCTTTGATGTTGCTTAAGGATCATCTTATAGTATCTGGATAAAGTTATCCATCCCTGTAGCTACACAGCTGACAGAATTTAAGAGCAAAGTGGCTAATGTTCCCCAGTCCATGAAGCTTTCTTCTGGTTCTGGGGACTAAAGTTTCGACCAACAAGCCCATGGCTGTAAGGGCACTGGGGCAAATCACTTCCATTATGTTGGATTTTTTAAATATAAAAATAATACATGCTAGTGGTATTTTTTTTCAAATAGAACAAAAAGAGAGCAAGAACCTAGGAGATGAGTAAACAGTCCATTATATCATTTTTCTACTTGTATATGTTTGAAATTTTCCTTAACAAAATATATCTTTTTTTTTTTTTAATGTTTTATTTATTTCTAGGAGAGAGAGAGAGAGACAGCGCGAGCAGGGGAGGGTCAGAGAGAGAGGGAGTCACAGACTCTGAAACAGGCTCCAGGCTCTGAGCTGGCAGTCAGCACAGAGCCCGACGCGGGGCTCGAACCCACGAACTGCGAGATCATGACCTAAGTGAAAGTCGGACGCTTAACCGACTAAGCCACCCAGGCGCCCCTTAACAAAATATATCTTTAAAAAGACTCTCCACTCCTCCCCATGGTCTGTATCCCATTAGGCCTTGAAGTCCACTCTCCGGAATTAGACATGAGATGATTTCTTCTATATTCTTCCATTTTCTGACCACTTATAAGCACACAGTATGCATATACATTGCCTATTTTTATAGGCAACAGTATAGTATTTTAGAATGCTGTTATTCTGAACCTTTATTTATTTATTTTTTTTACTTCTTAACATATTGAGGAGCTCTTTCCTAGCAGAACATGTAACTCTATCATTCTTTTTTTTTTTTTTAATATATATTTATTTTTGAGAGAGAAAGAGAGACAGAGTGCAAGTAAGGGAGGGGCAGAGAGAGAGGGAGACACAGAATCCGAAGCAGGCTCCAGGCTCCAAGCTGCCGGCACAGAGCCCAACGCGGAGCTTGAATTCACATACTGTGAGATCATGACCTGAGCCGAAGTTAGATGCTTAACCAAATGAGTCACTTACGTGCCCCTCTATCTCATTCTTTTAGTGACTATGTAGTATTCCACTAGAAGTAGATATCAACACTCTATACATCCTGTGGTGTGCATGTTTTACACATCTTTGCAAATATAACAGGTGAAAAGTATTTCATTAATTGTCAGTGAGGATCAACATTTTGTTGAGGATAAACATATTGGTCATTCACGTTTGTTTCTCTATGAACTATTCATTCAAGTCTTTTGCAAATTTCTCTTTTAGGGATTTTTCTTTGTATTTTTTTCTTATTTGTAATTTCACTAATAAGGCAATTTTCCTTTTGTCTAATGTATGCTACTGACATTTGGGGGTATAGTATAATGATATGGTCAAGAGTAAACCTCTGGATTCAGATGCCTGGGCTGCAGAAATGCTTATCACTCCTGACAGGCAATATTGGCCAGCTTACACCAAACGGCCATCCACTAAGTATACTATTGAAGTATGCTAGGGTACAAGTGTACCCTAATCCCAGATTTACTTCTTGGATACTCCCCCTTCCTAAATCTCCACACCTGATCAATCATCTGTTGCTCTAATATCTTCTTAATCCACTTTTTTCTGCATCGCAACTGTTACTACATCTACTAAGTTGATCTTAATTTCTGGCCTGGATTACTGCATGGGCCTCCTCGCCTCCAGATTTGCCCTCCCCCCACTGAAGCCAGAGTAATCTTTCTTACGCTCTGACCTGCTGCTCTGTTTCCCTGGCTCAAAGCACCATCAATACGACCTGCTGCCCTAGAACCCATCCAAATTCTCAACCCAGCAACCAGAGCATACTGGACATCACTTGAACCTGATGCAGAACTAATGTTTTAAGATCCAGTTTTGTGTGCTGGTTTTTCAACTGCTGGTAGCTGAAAGCAGCCGCAATGGGAAGATTCATAGTGTGGAAACCCGCTGATATCCCTGGAGCTGCTTGACTAGCACACTGCACCTACTCAGCCTCATCTCTTCTCATTCCCCAGCTGGAGCTCTGCTCTCCAGAAATGAACTCCTGCCAACCGTCTCTCGCATTTGCGCCCTTATACCCCACCCCTTCTGGAGGAAGTCTCCTCTTTATCCTGGCTCTCTTCTCTTTCTTCGGGTCATATATTAGCACTTGCCTCCTCAAGGGCACTTTTCCTAATGTTGGCTGATGTACCCCTTCTCCGAGCTCCCGCAACAGCATGCAGGCGTAAGTCTGTCTGTATCTGTGACTACAAGCAGCACGAGGATTTGTTATTTGCCACACAATGTAAAAAGTTGAGATTCATGATCTCATTTAACCCTCAATTACACGAGATGGTTCCTATTGTTAAAAAAAAAAATTCAACCAAGTAAATGTAAAGATTTAATTGGTTTTATTCAACAATTGATAAATCAGGCAGCATCCCATCTAGCAAATCAAAGGGAGCTTCAAGGAGTTGCTGGAAATGGAAGGATTTTAAAGGCTGAAAGAAGGTGGGACAAGGAATTCTAAAAGAGTCCATTACTTCAGGCAAGCTTCCCTTCCCTTAGGGGAAGACAGATGGACCTCATAGTGCTGACCAGGAAATTCCAGACTGACTGGTCTAAAATTCCACTCCAGGGAAAGGATAAAACTGCAGTTAAGTTAGGTAGTCACAAAGTGTTGGTGGGGCTTAGCAAAAGTGACTCCATTTGGGGGCCTGTCAATTCTTTTTAACACTATCTTAGATGAAGAAATTAGGGCTTAGAACATTTCTGTAAACACCATGAGGTTAGAAGCTGCCCTGCACATGCATGGACACGGCACCTGATACTTAGAAGGTGTTCAACACAAGCACGTATTGAATAATTCGTTCTAAACCACTAAAATAATGGCTTGCCAAATTCTACATTCTAACATTCAAAGCATTTGTTCCAATGTCATATTAATGTTCATAAACTCTCTAAAAACTAACAAATAATGCTGACTGGAAAATTTACTCACGAACCTTCACAACTGGCTGCTGCAAGACTCCTTTCTCAGGAAGCAGCGAGCAAGAGTGCACCTAAATTGTTGTTAGTCAGACCCCAACCCCACACTCCCCCTGGGTTTCTATCCACCTGTCAAGCCCCAGGCTGGGACTTGTCCCCTAAAAGCACTGGCTTTCTGAGTTTCCACAAGATGCTTGTTTTCATTGCTTCATTTTTAAGTTGTCATTTTTCCATGACATCACTGAGATTCATTTGACCTTTTGTCATAGTTTCAAAACAGCAGCCAAGAAACTTGGTGTTGAAATTGAATCAGAGACAAAGGTTATTATGAACCTAAGTACTCTCCCAGCCATTTGGTTGCATTGTGGTTTGTTAGGGCACTGCTGTCAATAAAGTTTTCTCCAATAAAAGTTGTCCCCCAGGGGCGCCTGGGTGGTTCAGCTGGTTAAGCGTCTGACTTCGGCTCAGGTCATGATCTTATGACTGGGCTGGAGCCCCACATCGGGCTCTGTGCTGACAACCAGCTCAGAGCCTGGAGCCTGCTTCGGATTCTGTGTCTCCCTCTCTCTCTGACCCTCCTCTGCTCACGCTGTCTCTCTCTCTCTCTCAGAAATAAATTTAAAAACATTAAAAAAATGTTTAAAAAAAAAGTTGTCCCCCAAAGAAATGATATTCATTTGAGAACAAAACTGTTCTCAACTAACTTTACCTCTCGGATTTTCAATCCTGACTGATGTCTATAGCACCCCTGTGGGGCCTGCCTATCAACACTTCCTGATTCCTTAAATGATTCAAAACTCCTATATAGTATGAGAGCTTCTCCTCCTTGAAATGGAACCATGTGCTTCCTGCAGACATAAAAATAGTTTCTTTGAACCTTAAGAAAAATCAACCAAATCAAAGTAGAGGATTTTTTTAAGTCAACTGATTAAAAATTGGTTCTTTTTTTTTTAAATGATGTCTAATACTAAGTCTTTTACTGATTACTCTTGAAGATTAACTAGAATCAGAGAAGCAATAATGGGAGACCACTCTATTTGAGAAAAACTGAAGTAAAACCATTTTATTAAAAAGGGGTTACTCTCCCTCTTCCATAATCTCTGTTGGCAATGTATTTGTGACATAACAAGGCTGAATGAAATAAGCTTTCTTATAAGAATCTCTGAAATTAGTCTATTTACCTGGTTCAGGTTCCTACTCTCTACCATATTTAAAGAGGATTCTTTAAACTCAAGATGATAAGAAATGACAAAAGCACTTGTTAAAAATTACTGAACCTCTCTTCTCAGGTAGCTGCCCCAGATGGCGGAAGCCATTCTTAAGCCACCTGGCAGCCATTGTGGCCAAACAGGTGCCGCTGGGCAGGAAGGTCATAGTTGTGTGCTGTGAGGGCATCATCATTTCTGGCAATTTCTACAGAAACAAGCTGAATTACTTGGCTTTCCTCCACAAGCAGATGAACACCAACCCCTCCCGTGGCACGTAGGCCTTCAGGACACCCAGCCAGATCTTTGAGAGGACAGTGTGAGGCATGCTGCCCCACAAGACTGGCCCTGGACCACCTCAAGGTGTGTGATGGGACCCTGCCACCCTATGACAAGAAAAAGAGGGTGGTTCTTGCCTTCAAGCTTGTGCATCTGAAGCCTACAGGAAAGCCCGCCTACCTGGGGCACCTGGCTCAAGGTAGCTGAGGTTGGCTGGAAGTACGAGGCAGTAACAACCACCCTAGAGGAGAAGAAGGAGGCCAAGATTCATTACCTGAAGAAAAAGCAGCTCACAAGGCTATGGAAACATGCCAGAAAGAATGTGGAGAAGAAAATCAATAAATACACAGAGGTCCTCAAGACCCATGGACTCTTGGCTAGAGACTAATAAAAGCAGCTGTTTCTTCCTAAAACAAAACAAAACAAACAAAAAAACCAAACCTACATTCTGTACTATGTGTCATATGCACAATAAATAATACTTATATCATTAATATTGATGCCCAGTGTATGTATATTGAAAAGCTATTTTGATTAAAATTTACTATTATCCTTACGTTTCTTAAATTGTGGGCCACAAAAGTATTCTCAGGGAATTACTGGATCCAGCCATCATTTTGTCACTAATGAAGAGCTAGGGTCTTGAGGGTAAGCATAAATTTTGGATCTCTGAATATAACTTCTGAAAAGGCTCCTTTTTCTTCTTCATTTTTTATAAATGGGGGTGTATTAGACACATAGTAAAGTGATTAAAGCTTAAGTACAGCCCAATTACTTCCTACATGTGTGTGCAGCCATGGAACTACCACACAGATAAGACACAAGACATTTCTAGCCTTCCAGAGTCTTCCTGGTGTGCACTGCCAATCAATATCCTCCAAAGATAACCACTATTCTTCTGTCACCATAAGTTAGGGGTTTTTTCCCTTTTTTTTATATACATAAATTTAAGCTTTAGTTAACATACAGTGCAATAGTGGTTTCAGGAGTAGAATTTGGTGACTCATCACTTAACAACATCCAGTGCTCATCACAGCACGTGCCCCCTTGGTACCCTTCTCCTACCCACCTCTGTCCATCAACCCATAGTTTGTTCTCTGTCATTAAGAGTCTCTTGTACTTTGTTTCCTTCTCTTTCCCCTCCCTTCCCTTATGTCCATCTGTTTTGTTTCTTAAATTCCACATATGAGTGAAATCATATATATGTCTTTCTCTGATTGACTTATTTTGCTTAGCATAATACATGCTAGCTCCATCCACGTCATTGCCAATGGCAAGATTTCATTCTTTTCAATAACCAAGTAATTTTCCACTGTGTTTATATACCACATCTTCTTTATTTATTCATCATTAGATGGACATTTGAGTTCTCTCCATAGTTCGGTTATTGTTGATAATGCTGCTATAAACATTGGGGTACGTGTGCCCCTTTGAATATGTATTTTTGTAACCTTTATGTAAATACCTAATAGTGCAATTGCTGGATCATTGGGGTAGCTCTATTTTTAGTTTCATGAGGAACCTCCACACTGTTCTCCAGTCACCATAAGTCAGTTTTATCCATCCTTGAACTCTATATAAATGACATCATAATTGCTTTCTTTTGTGCCGAGGTTCTTTCACACATTACGTCTGTGAGGTTCCATGTTGTTGCATATAATTATAGCTTGTTCTTTTTCATTATCTTGTAATATTCTACTATTGATGGACATCTGGGTTTAAGTCTTTGGTTATTATGAATAGAGTAACTATGAACACTCTTGTATATCTTTGAGGTGGATATATTTCTCTTGGGTATACCCCCAGAAGTGGAGTTGCAGGAATACAGAGGAGACTATGTCTGGATGCTTCATCTTTAATAATTGAAAAAAAAAGTGACAGTAAAGGGGAAAAATACCTTCTATTGGTATCTGTTGTGTTAGATGACATTCTTAGAGAGTATTTTTTATACTGTCATTGGTAAAATTGAACAGATGTTTTTCTAGGTAAATTCTCAAGGAGTGAGTGGGTAAAGCCAGAAGGCACTTGAACTACCTCACTAATACATTGTAGATGGGCCAATGAGAATTGTTTAAAATATTTATTTGATTCACTAGGAAATGCCAAAGTTTGAAATATTCTGTCATTAAAAATTCTTGGAAGTATGAGAGTGCTCCAATTCGATTCAACTAAAAGGTCTTTGATATAACACACAGCCATCTACGGACCCCAAATAATCTCAAAAGGAAACCTTTCCACAGGCACATAAACAATACTCTCAACTACGTTTTCTATTGGCCACTGTGGGATTTGGAACTTCCACTTGGAAGCCATCAGTGAGAATAAAAATATTTCCTTATTATTTCAACCACAGCACCCAATTTCAAATCAAATGTCTCTTCTCTTGCAGGGTTTTTCCTAGGTTTGAGTTAAAGTCTGTGCAGGGAATAAATCTGATGCCAAGTACAAGTTAATAATTAAATTATACTCATCCTCTGGGGAAGCTGAAGTCTGATCAACTTCCTCCACATTGTAGAACTGTTTCTTTTTTTCCCTTAACTGTGTCCCTGCCCTCCCCAGCTCGCCCTGCAGCTACTACACAAAAGATTTGTGTTTATCTCTTATACCCTGGTCTCCTTTTACAAATCACTTTATTTTCTGTAAAACCCCTTTGTTATAGCAGATCTCTTAACTACCTTCCTACATCCCATTGGCATTAGATTAATTGTATAAAGGTTATCTTGGGGTTTTGCCTGGACTTAAAAAAAAAAAAAAAGGAAAAAAGTATCTTGGGAATAGTTCCAGGCTCTTTGATTAACTGGGCAGTTCTGGAAATAAAGTCTGCTTTTGCCATTCCTCACTTGAATTACGGTATTTCTCATTGGCCTTCTATATCTGGGTGTGCTGGTGAGAATTTCTGCTAATACAGGATGTTACAACTTGGATTCTCATGATGTTCCCTCTGAGGTCATTTTACCTTAACATATAAATCTTTATTTAGATGTCCTAATAAGTGAAGGAGTCAATGTTAGACCTTTTCTAAAAAATTCTATGGAGTCCTTATCATAGAGACCAGTGTGGCCTTTAAATCTTTTCCTTTGGATAGCCTCAACATCTGTCAGTCCAATTTAACTTTGTTTCCAAGGAGCTTGGGTCAAAGCAGATTATTTTATTCATTATGTAGGCAACCACTCCTTAAGACTGTCAGATTTTTCCTACGTTGGAATCTACTTGCTCAGTTCAGAAAACCACAATGACTATAATTTTACTCAAGTTGATCAGAGCGTGTGGCTGCTTGAAAGAAACCATCAAAGTGAGAACAGTCAACACATTGATTGCAAAGCCACATCAGCTCTACCTTCATGAGGTGGGTCAAGGGTTGCTTCTTGCTAAGTGGTCTGCTGAATACCTTGCCACTAAAAGAAAGAAAGGGAAGGAACTAACATTCATTAAACACCACATGACAAGCACTCTGGAAACATTTTACATGGGTTAGCTGAAAATCCAGGATTACAGGAGGGAAGTGAAATAACTTCATAATATAAGAATGGAGAATTCCTTAACCACAGGTGTTATGGATTTTATAGATTCTTGCCCAATCTGAGGGAAGTTTCTTTGGGGATGACTGGAAGGAGTTGAGCAGCTGAGTTTAAAAGACTTTGCTGTCTTGAATCATTATTGGTTCATTTCATGAATGTTTTTTCTCAATTGCTGTTTTCTGTACTTCTAGTCTTGCCCTCTGTCTTATTAAGTATTTAAAGCAACTTCTTAATAATTTACTTATATTCTTTTATATTGCTGTTTAACTGCTATCCTGGGGATGGAGTTTCTCCTGGACTGCTGCTTCATTCTTCTGTTGGCTCCTGTCCTGGTTGGGCTGCCTTCTCTTCTCACTTTTCCAGAAACTCCTGGCGGTACTCCTGGTTGGCTTCTGATGTTATACCAGCGAACTCTTTCTGACTTCTCCCACTTATCATTTCATCTCCCAGTCCATTATGGACTTGTTACACCTCAAACTGGTACCATCTCATTTGTTTTCCCACTCTGTGTAACTCTATCCTAGACCTGACACATAGGACATGATTGACCATGGCACATACAATTGTCCATAACTACTACATCTCTGCATTGTTAAATTAAATGGATCACATTGACCAAAAATTATTACCAGGATGATTCTGGAAATCATTCTTTGCACTGGTCTATAGATCTAGTCTTACAAATAAAATCAAAGAGTATTCAAATGATTCATCCTGAAAACCAACAAAGAGTTGCAGGAGAATCAAAATCTGCTTATCAATTTTTTGAGGAATGGCATCTAATGACTTGATAATATCTCTAAAGTAACGAACTATGTGTTAGAATAATTTCCTGATGTTGGATAAGTTTTGTAAAGTACAAAAACAATTGGAAATATCTGATTTTCTAACTAAAGAATGGACTTAGTATTAGTTACCAGATATTTAGTTTAGGTTTATTTCCTGATCTAATTAATTTTTTAAAAAATAGTCTTTTGTAAAAGTCTTGGAAATTCCTCTCTGAGAGGAGAATGGTTACAAGTTGATTAAGTGCTAAATAAATGAAGCTCATCTTCCAAATTTATGTCGTCAATTCTTATTGTCATCCCGCTTATGTGCGTGCCACACCTCTATCCGAAGATGGAATCTATTCCTCTACCTTTTGGAATCTGGGCTGACTTTTAACTGCTTTAACCAAAAATAATATGGTGGAAATGGTGCAGTGTCCATTTTGGGCCTGGTCTTTATGAGAACCAGAAGTTTCTATTTTCTGCCTCTTAGAGCCCTGAGTTTCCATAACAGAAGTCCAAGTTACTTTGCTAGAAAGAAAGACCACTCCAAGAATCACAGAAATCAATGCTAGCCATGTGATTAAGAAGCCATCTTGGATACCCCATCAGATGAACCTTCACATGGCTTCAGTCTCAGCAACTCTATGACTATAACTGTATGAGAGACCCCAAGGGAAGTCTGCCAAGATGAACTTATTCAATTCACAAAAGTAGAAGTGATAAGTTGTTGTCTTAAGCCACTAAGCATTGGTGTGGTTGATTAGATAACAGATAAATGAATCCCAAAGTTCAGAATAAAGCAAGAGTCCAAACCAAATACTTCCCATCAAAAAATTTTATCTCTGGGGGCACGTGGGTAGCTCAGTCAGTTAAGCAGTTGATTCTTGATTTTGGCTCAGGTCATGAGCTCAAGCCCCAGCTCTGCACTGACAGGGCAGAACCTGCTTGGGATTCTCTCTTTCCCTCTCTCTCTGCCCCTCCCCTACACCCCTCCCCCCTCAAAAGTAAATAAATTAAAAAAAAAATCTCTGGATCTCTCTCTCCACATTCAATCTAGTTGGCCTTTCTCCAGTTGTTTTATCCATAACATTAGTAACAAATGTGAATAATTACTGTTAAGCTTAAGACATATATGTGAGTTGTATATATAAATCTTAAAGTTTGTAAATTTATTATATAAATACAATTTACAAAAACTATTGGCACATCACAGTCAAGCTTGTAGAATTAATGGTGGGGAATCCCAATGGAGATCACCAAATTTTACATATCAGTGATTTATTGGACAACAAGGATACACCATCTGATATGTGCTCTTATTTTTTTTTTCCATAAGAGGATATTAACGGAAGCCATTCTATGGCCACTAAAAATATCCAACATGACAATTTGCTCTCTGGTTTCCTAGAGAAAATATCCTGCATGATAGTTTGTTATCTGGCTTCCAGGAGAAATTAATACTCTGCCATAACTAAGACTATTCCAGCCCCCAGAAACTGGAAATATAAAACTTCCTAGACCCACATCTTGGGTTCTGAACAGCATATCAGCCTCCTGCTTAAGCTCTCTGACTCTATTTTCTGATTTTAGCAACTGAACCTTTGATTTGCTCTTTGTGTCCAAAATTAAAGAGAAAGTGGTATCTAAGAAAAAGAAGAGCCAAAAATATATTTCACATTTACAACATACTAGGTATTTTCTATGTGCTTCTAGGTCATGTCCTAATCCAGTGATACAGGGACTACTCCCCAGTTTTCTGAATTTCAACAAATGCCCCCACCCTTGTCTTGTGTCCATACAGTCACTTAATCCCTAAGCTGGAAGACATCTTTGATGTCTCTCTTCCTTTCATACTTTGAATCAATTCCATTACCTTTATCATTGTCTAGCACATCTATGTCTATAACAAATGAATGTAACACTTTGGGTACATTTAAATGAAATTTTATGGTATGTGAATTACATCTCAATAAAGCTGTAATTTAAAAAATTAAAAATATGTCTAGAATATTTCCACCTCTCCTCATCACCACCATTATCATTCTTATTCACATCTCTCTCTTTCCTTCCCTGGATTACCGCAGCAGCTTCCTAACTGGTCTCCTTGCTTCAGGTCTTGCCCACTGATAATCTATTTCCACATTGCACCCAGAATGATCCTCTGAAAACATAATCCCTAACATGTTACTTTCTTGTTCAAAACCTATCCAATGATTCCCCATCAGCCTTAGAACAAAAGCTTTCAAGATCCCCCATGATCTGGTCTTTCTTTCCAACATCATCTCTATTACTCTCCCCCTGCTCTTTTCCTCCACCACACTGACCTTCTCGCTCTTCCTGACATGTGTTAAGTTCACTCCCATCTAAGAATGAATAGTCTTAGCATTGGTGTTCTCTCTGCCTGTACATGCTTCCTTCAGCTTTTGAAGATCTCTGTTTAGTTCTTCTCATCAGAGACCTTCCAAGGGTGTCCTGTGTGATGTCCCATCCAACCCTCCCATTATTCTTTATCTCTTTAACCTGCTTTACCTTTTCTCTACAGCACTCGTCATTGCATGACATCATATAACATTGTCATTTGTTCTTAGCAATGTAATCTCCATGAGTAGAGAGGCCCTGTCTGTCTCCAGCACGTAAAATAGTATCTGGCACATAGCAGATGCTCGGTAAATATTGTGGAATATTGAATGAACGTGAATGAGGAATTAAAGAATGAAGGTATAAGTATTATTAAACATCCCTCTTTGCTCAGTTTACCAGTTTTTTTCTGTCTGGGAACACTCGCTTTATATTATAAGTGGCAACATAGCATAAAATAACTGGGCTCTGGCTGGGTCATATTCTCGCCAAATTTTTGTGGATTGCAAATATCCTAGCCACTTTGAAGAGATACCAGCAACCTCAATACGTCCTCCAAGATCTCTAATATGTCCCCCCAAAAAGGCCTAAAGTCCCCTCCTCCCACTGAAAGGACACTGAGACCAATGATCTCCAAGTCACAAAACATTTTCCTAAAATTATCAGTACTGAAGCCCAATAACGTATTCTCTAACAACTATTTATTATATGTGCTTATATGGCCATACTGGACATTGAATACATAAAAATAAATACAGTAGAGTCACTTGGAAGATCCTTGCAGTTTCCCTTGACTAAAAGATATGGGGCTTTTGTTTTGTTTTGTTTTAATATAATTTATTGTCAAGTTGGTTAACATACAGTGTATACAGTGTGCTCTTGGTTTGGGGGATAGACTCCCATGATTCATCGCTTACATACAACAGCCAGTGCTCATCCCAACAAGTGCCCTCCTCAATGCCCATCACCCGTTGTCTCCTCTCCCCCGCCCTCCCCGTCAACTCTCAGTTTGTTCTCTGTATTTAAGAGTCTCTTATGGTTTGTCTCCCTCTCTATTTGAAACTATTTTTTCCCTTTCCCTTCGCCTCTGGTCTTCTGTTAAGTTTCTCAAGTTCCACATATGAGTGAAAACATGTGGTATCTCTTTTTCTCTGACTGACTTATTTCACTTACAATAATACCCTCCAGTTCCATCCATGTTGCTGCAAATGGCAAGATTTCATTCTTTCTCATTGCCAAGTAGTATTCCGTTGTATATATAAAACACATGGTTTAAAGAAGAAACTAACCTAATTTTCCCATAACACATAATTATTTTTTAATTTCAAAGAATGAACACATTTCTTATTCTCTGCCCTGGTAAGAGCTACCTTAAGGTTACTGCTTCCCACTAACGATGTCACTCTTAGTCCCTCTCCTCCTCCCCTCCTCGTACAGAATATGTCCATCTTCGTTTTAGAGGTTAGCCCACTCACTGTATTCGTGATCCCACCACTTCCAAATACCCCTCCATAGTTCCATCTCTGTAATTTTTATCACCAAATATGTCAAAATAACCTCTCCATTCTATGCCGAAGTTATTTCCTTACCCATCACCAATGATCTTCTCTTCTGAGTTCAGTGCCACTTTCTGCATTCTCTCTCTCCTAGTGCTCTTTAAAGGATTTGGCCCTGTTGACCTTTCCATCCTCCGCAGACTCCCATCTGCCTCATTTGAGCTGATCCTACCCTATTCTGTTCTCCCCTCCTCTCCTCCTTAGCAGTGATCCTCAGTCTCCCATACTCTGCCAATGGGGAGTTCCCAAGGCTCTGCCTTTCAGCCACTATTCCCCTCTGACATTCATATCGGCATTCCTGGCTTCAACTGTCACCTCTTTAGGGGGCCCCATAGGTCTACATCTTTAATCACAACCACAACCCTAAATTCTATTCCCATGGATCCATGTGTTATTAAACATTTCCATCTGAAATTCCTTAAACTCAGCATAACTAAAATAAAACATCATATTCCCATTCTAAAATCAATTATCTTTCCTATTTTTTCTTATCTCATTTATGATACCACTGTCTAATCATTTTCAACTTCTCCCTCTTTCTCTCTCCCTGTCTCCTCTGTTCCCTCAAACAGATCAGCTTTCAAGTTTGTGGACTTCCTTTGCAGATTGTCTATCCATGTTCTGTTCTGTTCTGTTCACTATACTTGTCACTGCTCTAATACTCCCCTTAGTATCTCCTACCTGAACTCTTCAAGTAGCCTCACAAATGTCTTCAGGTTCTCTTCAGTCCATTCTTCAGTTAGCTTCCAAAACCTCCAATGGCTTATCATTCCCTGCTGAACAGATTCTAAATTCATTACACTGAAATTTAAGAAACTATTATTTCTCCATGTGGCATCTTATCTTCCACCAAAAGTGGACATTCACTTTTTTCCCTAAATGCACCTTTTGCCTGAGCACATTCATATCTTTCTTAATACTCTTCTATGCATCTAGACTACCTTTTCCCCATTTCCTTTTCACAAAATCTTACTTTTTTATACCCAAACCGAAAGATGCATCCTCTGTCAAACCTTCTATCACCAATCCCTGTCAAAAGAAATCTCTCTCTCCTCTTACCTATATAATATATTGCTTGCACCTCACTTTAAAAATTAGAGATATTTGTGTATAGTTTATATCCTAACTATATTTTAAACTCCTTAAAAATAGGGATGACTTCTCTAGCGGATTATATTTATTACTCCCAGATATTCATTGCCTTCTTTGTAGGAGAATTATTCTTGTCTGCCCCTTGTGGGAGGTTTTACTACATGACTAGCTTTGGCCAATTAAATTTGGGCACTTTAAATATTCTACCTCTGGTCCTCCACATTTCTGCCATCTCTCTTGTCCCCCTACCACAACATAGAATTATCCCAGTTAGTGGCTGGTCCTCCTGCCCAGATATTAGAATGAAAAGGAGGAGAAGCTGGGCTACAACTAATTCACAGTGGACTTTAACATGGATGAGAAATGAACTATCGTGTTGTAAATTACTAAAATCTGAGGCCTGTTTGTTAAGGCAGCATAACTCAACCTAAACTGAATTGACCTCCTAATCCAATTCAACAAATATTCAGTCATCCATCCCACAACAGTGAGAACAGACTCTGTGCCAAACTTCTTTAAGCACCATGGAATATACAAAAATTTGTAAAGCATTATGTCTGTCTTCAATTGTCTTAGCTCTGGATAGTATGATAAGACAGGTTCTCAAGTTGCTACAATACAATGCAAAATGTCATAAACCTACTTGGAGACTTGCAAAAAAGAGCTCTTTCAGAAAAGAAGGAAGTAATATCACAACAGAGGGATAGAAAAAAGTTGCATGAGGGAAGTATTGCTTCTATCTTGCAGCACACCTGGCACATAGTAGGTGTTAAATAGAGAAATAACTGGATAGCTAGCTGTCTTCAATAAAGGCTGATACTTCTGTGGTAATGGAACCACAGCAGGGCAAGCCGAATGTTCCAGGGTAAAAGATAATGGCACTTAAGAACTTGTGAGTGGGTGAATTTGCTTTAACAAGATCCTCTGATGAAAGAAATCTTACTCATCGACCCTGGCATCTTTTAAGCTCCAATTATTTCCAGTTAGTCATGTGGCTTTTCGTATGATCTACTGCTTTTGGCAGGCTGCTTAAGCAAGATTATCTCACAGTCAGCAACCAAAGGCTTCCTATTTTCAGTTTTAGCCTGGTTGGGAACCATCAAGCAGAACCTTTGGGGCTGGTACTTCTGACTTCATCAAGGGCTAGGAGAACCCAGTCCAGGATCAGCAAAGCATGACAAGTATCCAAAGTGGACGAGGATGCCCACCTTAAATAGCCTAGAGCGGACTTTAAAAAATACATATATATTTTCCTCCTAACTCTCACACATGCTTCTAGAATGATTCAAATGATGAGTGCCCTTTTCCTGGGTTCATAAATTACAAATTCAGGAATCGGCTAAATAGCTTAATCATGCAGCCAGTGCCACAGACAGGAAAATGTTGTGTGCAGGACAGGGAGGGCATAAATGAACTCATGTCCTAGCTTCCCCCAGTCAGATTGAGCCATAGGCAAAAATTCTAAGTTCTTTTCAGCTCTGAAATTCTGTAAGTCTGTGAAACTGCATCTTTCACAGAGTAGCCTACTCTCACTGGATGCATTTCCAAATGAGGGCAGGAATGAGGACCTTGACCCTCCACTTTTATGTGTTTTTTTTTTTTTTTAACTGAGCAGGCTCAGCAGGTTTTGTGGAATGCCAGCTCCAGCTCCATTTACCCCAGGCTGACAACAGAAATCTCACATATGTACACCCGTAGGCAAGTGCCTCCGACTAACATAGAATCTTCCAGATAATGTTAACACCATGTCAGATGTATGAAAGTGGACACCCCCTTTCCAGGGAGAGGTCACTCTGTAAAGATAAAATGAGTATGTCAAGGTGCTGAGTCTCTGACAGAGTTTCTGAGAGCAAAACTTCATATCCTTCACAGTTCAAACCTGAGCTCAGCAACATAGTCATTCCCTCACTCTCCCTGTGCCTCAGTTTTCAGATTTACATGTAACAGCAACTATAGCGAGATTATTTTGTAGATATGAAAACTCTCAGGGCACAGCAGGCACTCATACGAATGTAATGTGTATTAATATTCTTCCTCTCAAGACTACCCCTTAGCCCATTTCAGTTCCTGTCTTGCATATTATTTTATTAACTTTCCTTTTCTTTAACCTCTGGTTAAATATTGCTCTCACTTGTGTTTCATATATTTCATAGTAAGCTAAGAAACTACACGAATAAAAGTGTAGGCAATCTAGGATGAAAAAAAGTACCAAATCCAGTGTCGACTCATCATCTACTTTTATACTTACCAACAAAGTTTGGGATCTCTTATCATCTACAAAAATTCCTTTGGCCCATAACAACCTTAGTTTTAAAATTTCCTAAATTCTAGCACAGAGCTATCACCTGGCTTATTCCCAATAATTACCCCAGAAGCTGTTGATCTGGAAGCGAGCAGTCTTATCTTGCCCCAACTCCCTCCCAACTGCCCAACTCACTCAAATTCCTGTATCCACTCAATGCTCACCTTGGTTCCCACCAACAAATGACTTTTCCCACTGCTTTCTCATAACTCCCAAGAGTGACGACCACCATCCTTCTCCCAGCTAAAGGGAAAGGGGCTTCCTTTTTTCCCTTTGTCTCTTTATTTCAGTATCTCCAGGCATCATATTAGCTGTTTACTTTGCCACTTAACCAACCTTCAGTTGACAGAGGAGGAAATGAAAGGACAGAAAGATGAATGATTTACTCAATGGCAAGAAGTTACCAGCAAAGGTCAGTGTTAGAACTGAGTTCCCTGTCTTTTCTTGATCTCATCCTATCCATTGATAGCAAGGCCCCTGGTACAGGAAAGGATCTTTGCAGGTGGTTTATTGAATAGGTGTTCCGTGGGTGTTCTCCATAGATTGAGGGTGACACGAACTCTTCTCTGAAATAGGTGCAACCTATTGTTATCTTCAGCATACAGTGTTGGAATATTACATAGGAGTCCAGATGTCTGTGTTTATGCTTCAGCTTGATAATACTTGGTAATGCACACACAATACATATACACAATGATACAACCCGCAGATATTTCATAAGCTAAGACAGGAAATGCACTAAACAGAAAGTTTGTTAGACTATCACTCCAAGAGAAGGCAGAGGAAGGAAAATGATCACACCATAGCTCTCTGTGGCAAGATTATAATTTATTATGTACTTTCACAAACCGTAGCTGATTTAAGCCTTACGTCAACCTTATGGGAATGGTAGGGAAGATATCATCTCTGGCCTTTCAAACATTGAAAACTCAAAAAGGTTAAGTGAATTTTCCCAGGTTACAGACTTAATAAGAAAACTAAAACCCAAAGCTAGAGCATTTAACCCTTGATGCCAAGTATAGCTTTTGTTAACTGGGTATATTCTGTCTTCCCACTTAAGAACCTAAAGTCAAAGCTAACTCACATTTATTTTGATTCCCTATATCTAAGCATAGTTTCCTTCACGAGGTAGAATCTCAACGATATTTAATAACAAAAATAGTATCTTGATGGATAAGAAAACATTTTAAAGAAATAGCAGCCAGATTTAGCAAGTTGGCTGTTCCAGGATATTGACCGATTGCCTGTTGCATGACACCAGCAAAACGAAAAGTGTATTTCTTAATACATGTCCTGTCAACTTGGCCTGAGCAAAAATTTTTATGAGGGAAATTTGTTCATTTCGAGAGAAGCTATTGCAACTCTTTCTGAATGTGCCTTCTTCTGGTGTCCCTAAAAGGTCTGTGGTTTGCCAAATGATGAAAAATG
This sequence comes from Hyaena hyaena, assembly GCF_003009895.1. Lineage (NCBI taxonomy): Eukaryota > Metazoa > Chordata > Mammalia > Carnivora > Hyaenidae > Hyaena > Hyaena hyaena. The sequence continues at coordinate 96,134 of NW_024080663.1, forward strand.
TATTCTCTCTCAAACTCTAAGATTAGAAATATTATTCAATCCCCTCGTATTTTTTTTCCCTCATGCCTCTGTTGGAACACATTTCTCTGTTACCATTCAAGGCTTGGTTTCAGCCAAAAAGCTGCTTCTCATTTTTAGAATGCAGGGCATGTTTAAATAAGAATCTTCATCATTAATGCATAAAGTATTCATGGAGCGTTCAGTGTGCACCATGCATTTATGCATTACCCCATTTAACTCTTAAATGATTTAACTCATTGAAAATCTCATTATCTCGGGGCACCTGGGTGGCTTAGTCGGTTAAGCATCCGACTTTTGCTTAGGTCATGATCTCGCGGTTCGTGGGTTCGGGCCCCGCGTTGGGCTCTGTGCTGACTGCCAGCTCAGAGCCTGGAGCCTGTTTCGGTCTGTGACTCCCTCTCTCTCTGACCCTCCCCAGCTCACACACTCTCTCTCTCTCTCTGTCTCCTAGAAATAAAAAAAAATTAAAAAAAAAGAAAGAAAAGCTATTATCTCATGGGAATATCTCTCATATCACATAGGGAATATTATTATCCTTATTATTACAGTTAAGGAGATTGAATTTTAGAATTCACACAGCTAGTAAGCAGCAGAGGTGAGATTCGACTCCAGGTCTCTCTTAATTTGGAATTTAACAACTATGCTATACAGTTTCTGTCACCATCAGTGGTAGCAGATGGACCCCACATTAGTGGAAGACAGTCTCCATTTCTTTTTGAATCCCTTATAGACTAAGCTGTTGACTGAGATAACAAAAGCCTAACTCATCCACATACCTAATTTGTGATTATGTAAAGGCTTTTCGCTTCAATACTCTCTGTAAGGGTATACAAAACTACAATGAGACACTGCCCTACACCCTTCAAGATGGCTACTATCAAAATAAACCAAAACAAAGCAAAGCACAAGTGTTGGTGAGGATATGGAGTAACTGGAACCCTTTTGCCCTGTTGGTGGGAATCTAAATAGTACAGATACTGTGGAAAACAGTATGGTGGTTCCTCAAAAAATACCATATGATCCAGGAATTCCACACTGAATACACACTCAAATGTACTGAAAGCAACATCTCAAAGTAATAATTTTACACCACGTTCACAGCAGCATTATTCATGGGAGCTAAACGTGGAAGCAACCTAAGTATCTACTGACAGATGAAAAGAAAGGAGGGAAGTTCTCTACAGTTAAGAGTCTGTATCTTGGTTTGTCTTTCTGTGTCTTTATTTGCTTTGTTTCTTAAATTCCACATATGAGTGAAATCATATGGTATTTGTCTTTCTCTGGCTGATTTATGTCACTTAGCATTATATTCTCTAGCTCTATCTATGTTGTTGCAAATGCCAAGATTTCATTCTTTTTTATGGCTGAATATTATTCCATATACTGGAATTAAAATTTAAAAACTTACTTTAAAAGAAGAAAGAAAATGTTTTTTAGGTGCCTGAATGCTTAGATTAAATTCTTTCGTAGAATATAATTTTTCTCCTTTACTGATGTACTTGATCTTCAATCTGGATTCTTACAGCTCAAAAAAAAAAAAAAAAAAAGAGGGAAATTCTGAGACATGCTGCAACACAGAAGAACCTTCAGGACATTATGCTAAATGAAATGAGCCAGTCACAAAATGACAGATGCTATATGATTCCACTTATGTGAGATACTCAGAGTAGTCAAAATCCTAGAGACAGAAAGTAGGATGGTGGTCTCCATAGACTGGGCGAGAGGGTGGGCAGGAAAATGCAAGTTATTACTTAATGAGTATAGAGTTCCAATTTTACAAAATAAAAGTGTTCTGGAGATGGATGGTGGTGATGAATGCCCAACATTATAAATGTATTTAGTACCACTGAACTATACACTTAAAAAGTTAAGAAGACAAATTTTATGTTATGCATCTCTTACCACAACAAAAAACATTTGAGAAAAAATTACATTAAAGGTAAGTAATTGCCAATTTATGGTCAATTTGAACAACCAATTCAGACGTGTTAGGTTAAAAAGGAGAGTCATTTTCACACAATGAAAAATAAACAAGAAACCCAAGAGAGTCATATTCAGAGAGAGGGAGGGGCAGCTTGTTTCTTTTTACCTGTAACAGCTAATGCCGTTTGTGGGATTAAAGGTAATCTCAGATGAACAGGACCTCTGATTAAACAATTGCTGTGCAGTAAGGCAATGGGAGATCTGGCAGTCCGGATGGCTCATTCATCACCGTACGGAAAGCACTCTCTCAAGGTCATGTAAACGAGATGAAGAGCTCTCTAGGAAGGTTACAACAAATGTGTGCCAGCCCTATGAGTTCTCTGTCTGGGGTCATTTCACTTAAGATTCTGGGAAGTGTCAGATACATCAGGCAGGAGGTACAACATCTCTAAGCTGCCAGGCTTTATTACAGAGAAGAAATCCTTCCTGAATGACCACACTTTAAGGCGGAAAACAGTAGGACAGAGTCCAGAGCTCTGCGTGGATTGTTTATTCAAAAAAATCCCTAATAACCAACAGAGCAAAAACCGGATTTAGGAAGCTACATTCAAAACTTACCGTGGTGACTTTCAGAAAGGACACTTCAAAACAAAAATTTACCATAAGTTTTACCATGCTTTGCCCTTTGAAATGAAACTCCTGAACGTTTCAGAACATTCCAGAATGAACGTTTCTGGTTATTTTACCCACCTCTACTGCTGTATTTCTGGAATATATTCCCTATCCTTTCCACAGATTTTTGTCTTTTTTTTCCTCCAGTGAAAAAGGAATTTGTTGGGTTGTTTGTTCCTAGAATTCTCTTTGCAGTTTGTTCTAAGTTAGTCATATCCTCCCTCCTAGTCTGCCACTCAGCTCTGAACCATTTGCCCACCATAATGGATGAACATGGCTAATCTGCATGTGGCTCAATTTAAGGCAAAGAGCTCCAGTTGAAAAGCCAGGGATCAAGCCCATGATTTTCTCATCAGTAATACCATACTCTTCCTCCTGCAACAAGCACTAAATCTTACAGGTAAGTGAGGCCATTTAATAAACACTATATTCCTGGAACAACTTTATGTTCATCTGTAAGTCCATAGAAATGAACATCCAGAAAATACCTAGAAAGTTGCTGCACAAAGCAACTGAACAACAAGTAAAGATTTTACTCTATTTTTTTTATAGTTTATGTTTGAGACAGAGAGAGACAGAGCACAAGTGGGGGAGGGGCAGAGAAAGAGGGAGACACAGAATCTGAAGCAGGCTCCAGGCTCTGAGCTGTCAGCACAGAGCCTGACACGGGGCTCAAACCCACGAACCGCAAGATCATGACCTGGGCCGAAGTCGGGTGCTTAACTGACTGAGCCACACAGGTGCCATGAAGATTTTACTCAAATGTTGTTTCTGCCATTCATTTATTCCTTCATACATTCATGCATTTAGCAGCTATTTATTGAATGGCTACTATTTGTGGCCACTAGAAATACGATGGTAGGGTGCCTGGGTAGCTCAGTCAGTTAAGCATCTGACTTCAGCTCAGGTCACGATCTTGCAGTTTGTGAGTTCAAGCCCTGTGTCAGGCTCTGTGCTGACAGCTCAGAGCCTGGAGTCTGCTTCAGATTCTGTGTCTCCCTCTCTCCCTGTCCCTCCCCCACTCATGCTCTGTCTCTCAAAAATAAAAACATTTTTTAAAAAGTTTAGAAATACGATGGTGAACAAGACAGATATGGTCACAACAATTACAGGACTTATGTTCTAGTGGGAGAAGGTATGTAGAGAAGTTGAGAGGAAACCAATACCTTGTAATAAACGCTATAATGGGAGAATTGTAGTGTGCTATTGGGAAGGGAGACTAGCGTGTGTGTGTGTGTGTGTGTGTGTGTGTGTGTGTGTGTGTAGGCCGGTCATCAAGCCTCCCATGATTAAATCCTAGTTGATATTTAAAATATGAGTTAAGTTAGATAGATAGGGAGGTGGGGAGGGGTGGGGGTGGGGGGACAAGGGAGGACCAGTACCTACAAAGGCCCAGAGGCTAAAAGGAAGATACCACTAATTCCATGATGTTTTGACAACCTTCCCACATTTTACTTCTCTTCTCTGTGACAGAAGGCAGTATTATAGCCAAACACTTGGGCAAGACTGCATCTGGAGTTGCAAGCTGTTGCCCATAAAACTTGTTTTCTCTGTTTATAATGGTTAAGCTGTTTGAATATGTCATTTATTGCCTTCCCACTGAAAATGTGACCAGCTTACAGACAGGGAGTGTAGCTCAGTGTATTTCCCAGAACCCAGTGTAGTATTCTGTACACAATGAAAGCTTAAGAAACGCTAGGGCTAAACAAATAGATAAACAGCAGAGAAAGGTCAGCAACCAAGCTGGAACTCCCAGAATTTTCAAGGGAGCAGCAATGTTTACCCAACAAGGTTTTTAAGCCAGTATTACTTGCTTAAGTTCCAACTTTAGAAGCTTAGCCACAAAGTTCCTCATTATATAGTATCTTGGCACTCCAAACAGTCACTGACCCCCTGACTGGAGTTGGTTGACTCAGTTGATAAAGGAGACCAAAAATCAGAAGTTTCAAGTTTAATTAGCTTCGAGGAGAGAAAGAAGACCTGTTCCATATTCTCGCACATCACCCACACCCTGAACTCAGCCCAGGCCGAGGGAAATAGCGTTGCATACAGACTGTGGCCCATAGTACGGGCGAGGCACTGTACTAGGTGCTATTGACATACACATAAATAAGTAGTTCCTGCCGATAAGGTACATCTGGCACACAGTAGTTGTAGGATAAATATTTGTTGAGAAACTGAGTGAACACAGTCCCACATATTTAAACAAAAAAGAAAACTTATCACAAAATATGTTTTTGTTTTTATAGTGGGACTTTCTCCCAGGCTGTGGAAATTTTTGTGTCCCATGAATGCTTTGTAGTCTCTACAAAAGAACCTCCCCTGAGGTCCTGAGAGAACCCCTACTGTTGCTTTTGAAGACTGTAGGAGCTGCAGCTGCCGACGGGGCCCCGGCCCCCCTTCACGGAGGTGGCAGTGTGCCTCTGCTCAGGGCGACCCTGCCCTGTGTGCCACCGTTGCACCCAGAGAGCTGTTCTGAGAGTCACAGCATGAGCAGTAGCACCTGAGAAGTGCACCAGAGTCACCCCCAGGGAGTGTTCTACAAAGAATGCATGTTTATAAGTAAGCAGGACTCTACTGGCTCTTGGATTGCCCAACTCCAGTGCTCCTGGCTCCCAAGAAGAGAGTCCTGACAGGAGGGCTCAGTAACTTTATTTCCTGATGCAGAAAACAAACATATTTCTTCCTTTAATACCTGAAAAATCATATTCATTAATGTCATATGTATTCATAAACATCCTCAAAACAAGGATTCTGTCTGCTCAGGTGAGGACAGTCTCAACTCTCAGGAAGTCAAGGTCTTCCTTTTACCAACCCAAATAATACTGGTCTGGAGCTCAGGCTTTGAGCCATTTTGCTTCCAGGGCACTTTCCTCAGGCCTCCTTGGCATAAATGGCAACCAAACCTCAGCTATTTCTTGAGTGAAGAAAGCTGCTTGATGTCTCATACTTTAGGATTAATGTGGATCATGGGGTGTGCTGAGAAAAATAAAGTATAATTGTAGAACTTGCACTGATTTGGGAAGAAAGGGAAATAAAAATGAGCTGCAATATCCCACAATTGACTTTCACTGACTCAAAAATGTTTTTTTGGTTTTTTTGTTTTGTTTTTGTTTTTTTTTTCTTAGAGAGAGAGAGAACAAGCTGGGAAGGAGCAGAGAGAGACAGGGACAGAGGATCTGTGGATAGCAGAAGGCTCATTGTGGGGCTCGAACTCACAAACCGTGAGATCATGACCTGAGCTGCAGGTAGATGCTTACTGACTGAGCCACCCAGGCGCCCCAAAAATGTTCTTCATCTAACTGCAACTTCTTTCATTTGTTTCTTCCCTAATTCTCATCTTCTCAGCTGACTGGGAATATTTTCCGCCTGGCTTCTGTCATTCAGTCCTTTGATCACCCGTCACTCACTCAACAAGTATGTATTAGATCTGTCATGTACCAGGCACTGAGTAAATTCCAGAGTTTCTGTCTAGTAATTAAAGATTTGAGATGTAGAGTGGTAAGTATGATAAAAAGGCATCTACAATGCTTGGGGCCAAGGAAGGAAGAACTCTGTTAGAGCAGTTCCTGATAACTTTCCGAAGAGTAAGACCCTAGAGCTAAGTCTTACAGGACATATAGGAGTTTCTTAGCAAATAAGTACAGGAAGAGGACCAGGTGACCAGAGAGAGAAGTCCAGGGAAAGAAAAAATAGCAGCAGCAGCAGCCAATACTCCCTGATGTATTTACAATGTGCTCCTCCATGTTCTTTACCTGCATTAACCTTTCTCATCCTCACAAAAACTACATGAGGTAGTCTCCACTGTTATTTCCACTGTGTCAACTGATACACAGAGAGACAAGTAAGTTTGCCAAAACCACACAACTAGAAAGTGACGAGTCCACAGTGAGAATCAGAGCGTGAGCTCTTCACCACTACAGGATAGTGTACAGAAAGATATGTGCACAGGTCTAGAAATGAGAGAACAAGTCCTCTCGGGGAGAATGGAAGTCAATGTGAAGGGACAGAGTGGCCACGAGGGAGCAACAGAAGCATCTGAAAGTGAAGAGATAACAGCCAGATTAGAAAGGGATTGTGTGCCCTGCTAAGGTCTCTACTCAGTCCTCAGGGCAACTGGCACCATGAAAGCATTTGTACCCAAGCTCACATGTGCATTTTGGGAAGGTGACTGATGGCAGGGAGAGAATGGATTGCAGAGGAGCCAGTGAGCAGAGACCAGTTGAGACAATACTCTCACTGCACAGGTGGTAATTGGTAAAGAGCCTGGGTAGAGGAATAGGAACAGGGGGAAGGAGAGTCACAGGAGCTATTTAAATGATGGAGTGCATGGCAGTAGGAGAGGAGCTGGCTGGAGTGGAAGCTGATCGAGAAGAAACGGAGAGAAGGAATAACTGCTGGCTCAGGATTGGGTAGAAGCAATGCCATTAACCAGAACAGGGAATGGAATAAGAGAAGTACTTGGTTGAGGAGAAGGACAGTCTTTTGAGTTGGGGGATACTAAATTTACAATACCTGTGCCAGGGGCACCTGGGTGGCTCAGTCCATTAAGGGGCTGACTCTTGATTTTGGCTCAGGTCATGATCTCATGGTTTGTGAGATTAAGCCCCACGTCGGGCTCGACACTGAGTACAGAGCCTGCTTGAGATTCTCTCCCTCTCTCTCTGCCCTTCCTCCACTTATGTGCTTTCTCTCTCTCAAAATAAAATAAATGAACATTAAAAAACAATGCCTGTTGCAGCCATCATTGCTATATAATAAACCATCTTAAAACTTAATAATTTAAAACAATAATTTATGATTGTTGCTCATGGTTCTATGAGTCAACTGGGTTTATTCAGCTGGGCAATTCTTGCTTGGAGTCAGATAATTACTGTCAGATGTTGGATGGGTTGCAATCTTCTGAAGGCTCAGTTGGGCTGGTTGTCCAAAAGAGCGGCAGCTGATGTTAGCTTTTGGGTAGGAAAGCAGCTCGGCTGCCATACCCCCTCCATGTGGCTTCAACTTCTCACAGCAGAATAGTTGGGATACAACAGATACAGTCCAGAGAAAAAGCATTTGTAGAGGCATAGCCAGAAACAAGGATTCTAATAATCTAGCCTTAGATATCATTTTAGTGGTCACAGGGTCAGCCCATCTTCAAGGAGTGGGGACTTCCTAGGAGTCTTCCTTGAAGACTCAGAAACATATTTCATTGGGGCCCATCTTTGGAGATGAACACAGTCCTTTGGGACAAGCAATTAGAGAAGTTTAATAGGTATTTAAGTTATGGGTCTCTAGGGGCGCCTGGGTGGCTTAGTCGGTTAAGCGTCCGACTTTCGCTTAGGTCATGATCTCGCAGTTCGTGGGTTCAAGCCCCGCGTCGGGCTCTGCTGACTGCCAGCTCAGAGCCTGGAGCCTGTTTCAGAGTCTGTATCTCCCTCTCTCTCTGACCCTCCCCTGCTCACGCTGTCTGTCTGTCTGTCTCTCTCTCTCTCTCCTAGAAATAAATAAAAATATTAAGTTATGGGTCTCTAGTTCAGAAAGAAATCTGAGCTGGGATCTAGCTGAGAAGGTAATCAGTATGTAGGTGGTGATGAAAGCCATGGATGCAGATGAGATCTCCCAGGAGAATGCGCAGCACAAAACAAAAATAACTCCAGGGGAAGAACCTTGAAACACCAACATCTAAATGGTAAGTAATGGAACAATGAGCCTCTAAGGAAGATCAAGAGCTATAGACACAAAGAAAACCATGAAAGATATGCTTAAACAAGCCAAATGCAACATGTCAGGAAAAGGAAATAGTCAACACTGTCAAATGCCACAAAGAGGCAAAGTCAGGTGGGACCTGAAAACTATTCTCATCGGCTTTGACAATTAAGTGTTCGTGGGTGACTTTAGTAGGAATAGTTTCAGGGCATGGAAAAACCAAGAAAAAAAAAAAAACCCACACTGGAGTGAAATAGACACTGAATGGTAGCTGAGAGAGAGAAGGCAAGAAGCTATCACAAGATGTACAGTTGAAAGAGAGCTTGTGTTTTAAGATGGTTAGGGCAAGGGCTCTGGGGTCAGATTGCCTATTTGCATCCATCTGTATATTGGCTCTTCTGGCTGTGTGATATTGCTCTTGTAACTTAACCTTTCTAACTTTCACTTTTCTCTGAAGAAAGTGACACACTGGCACTTGAAGGATGAACGGGAATCAGCCAGGCAAAGGGTTGGAAGAATAAAGTTTTTGGCTAGGTTAACAGCAAGGATGTGAGTTTGGAGCACATTTGGCTTTGCAAGAAACACACTTGAGTGTGACAAGCTGGCGGGAAAGGCAGGGGATGATGTGGTCACTGGGGTAGCTAGAGACTGGGGAGAGATGAGACAGGAGTCTGATCTTTCTGATTGTTATCCTTGGGGTGGGATGGATTTCATTCTAAGCGCAATGGGAAGCCATTGGAAAATTGTAAACAGAGGAATGACATTACTTGATGCATTTTAAAAAGATCAATCTGGTTTAAAAATAAACATACACCAGGGCACCTGGGTGGCTTAGTCCGTTAAGCATCTGACTTTGGCTCAGGTTATGATCTCATGGATCATGAGTTCAAGCCCCATGTTGGGCTCCATGTTGACAGCATGGAGCCCAGAGCCTGCTTTAGATTCTGTGTCTCCCTCTCTCTCTGCTCCTCCCGCACTCGCAGTCTGTGTGTCTCTCTCTCTCAAAAATAAATAAACATTAAAAAATAAATAAATAAACATACACCTACTCAGCAATTCTGCTCTTAGGTACTCACCCAGAGAAAATGGCCATTTGCAAGCCAAGACCAGAGGCCTCAAAAGAAACCAAACCTTCTGAGACCATGATTTGGGACTTACAGACTCCAAAACACTGAGAACATAAATTTTTGTTGTCTGAGCCACCCAATGTGTGGTATTTTGTTATGGCAGCTCTAGCAAACTAATACATGTAAGTAAAATGTTAGCAGTAGAAACTAGGTAATTGGTATGAATATTTACTACAAAATTATCTCAACTTTGCTGCATATGTCAAGATTTTCATAGTAAAACATCGTGCAGGGAAATCACTCTGATCTCTATGGGGTATTTTAATTTTTTTAATGTTCATTTAATTTTGAGAGAGAGAGGCATAGAGCATGAGTGGGGAAGGGCAGAGAGAAAGTGAGACACAGAATCAAATGGAAGCAGGATCCAGGCTCTGAGCTGTCAGCACAGAGCTCAACACAGGGCTTAAATCCATGAACTGTGAGATCATGACCTGAGCTGAAGTTGGGACGCTTAACCAACTGAGCCACCCAGGAGCCCCTGATCTCTGTGTTTAATGGATTCAGGGAACAATTGTGGAAGGTGGGAGGAGGCCATTACAGTGGTCAAAGTGAGGAATTGTTGTAGCGTGTTCTAGGTTAGTGAGGGTGTTTGGAGAGGAATGGGCAGATTCTACATTTATGTTAAGAGATAGGGTATAAAATATGAATGAAATGACAAAATCAAAGATGACTATTCTGTATTTCTACAACTGGGTGGCCAGGGGTATTTACTAAGATGGAAAATTTCAGAGTTACTGGAGAAAATCCTAAATTTTGTTCGGACTTGTTAAGTTCAAAATGCCCGTGGAATATCCAAGTGGCATTGTCAAGGAGTAGGTTAAATATAAAATGTAGGGCTCAGAGGATGCAAAGCATTTGAATGGCTTAGCAGCAGGCCTGGTACATAGAAAACATAATAATGGTTTAGTATTATTTCTGATAATTATAAGAAATGTGAATAGAGTAGACCTAGTAAAACTGAATATTGGTATACTAGTATATTCTGCCTGAGAAAGGAGATAAGGTTAAAAGTATAAGGTTAAATCTAGATGCTGTGTGAAATGGCTAATATAAAGTATTTGAACAGACCCTGCACTGAACAATATAAGGCTAAGTGAGCTCAGTCTGTCTGGTTATCCCATCCATCCCTCAGGCAATGTCCCTTCCAAACCACCTTGGACAAACAAGAATTTATTCTCCATTAAATAACTCATTCTAATGATTAATAACCACCACAGTCACTTGTGGGTTGTTGTTTGTTTTTTTTTTATGAGCTTGTCTAAGCATAGTGAGAACTCAAATTATTGGCCCCAGAATGCAGCTTCTTAAAAATCCTAATATATGGTATGATTATGTTTATGTTCATTGGATAGGTCAGAGTCCCTGGATGGATTTGCAATGCAATGTCCTTGGATGTAACAATTTAATACGTTTTAGACATCTTTGTTAGAGTTTTATCTTCTTCATCAGATACAGCACACAGATGGAGCCCTTAGATTAACCATGTAGGCAGGAAAATTGGGGGGAAAATGAAAACCTGTCATCCATGTCATTATTTCAGCATTAAGCCTTTAGGGAGTAGGAGAAGTGTCACTCAGAGCATCTCTGCAATTGCCTGAACTGCATCAGTATCACCAGCTGCCTGACATGATCGTGTCGAGCTGGCTGAAACTCTCACATTTTCTCCCCCACCTATGCATCCTCTTCTCAGTGGAAATAGGACCAGTATTTGTTCAGACTGATTGGAAAATAGTAGCACGTGCAATCTTAATGTGGTTTCTCTTTTTAAAATAACAGCTCCTAGTTACTCGAGTGCTTGACAAAGTGCTAGGCACCATACTTGCTGTCATTTCATTCAACCTTCATAGCAAAGGTCCTATGAGGTGGTATCTATTATTACACATTTTACAGATGAGGTATCTTATGCTCCAAGAGGTTAAGTAACCTGCCCAATGAGTAAGTAAGAGAATTGGAGTTCAAAATGAAGTCAGACAGTCAACAGGGAAAACCTCCTAGCTGCTGTGTCCTCAGCACCACCGATGAGCGTGGCATCAGGAGGCCAGAGGCTTAGGAGGGGTGGCTGACGCCCCTGAGTCTTCAGCAGCTACGAAGCCACCAGATTTCTGTTCTGCCTCTGAGGGAACAGCTGAATGAGCAGCTTTTTCTCTGTACAGAATTTGAAGGCTTCCCTGGCAAGCCCTCCTACTCAGGCCCCCAGGCTCTCTCAACTCCTACGTCATGCCTACAGTGTCTGTTCCAGAGGTATAAACCTTCACATCTCCCAATGAAGATGAAGTTGAATACAAATACCCCTTCAAGGGGCGCCTGGGTGGCTCAGTCGGTTAAGTGTCCGACTTTGGCTCAGGTCATGACCTCATGGTTTGTGAGCCCGAGCCCTGCGTCGGGCTCTGGGCTGACAGTTAGGAGCCTGGAGCCTCCTTCAGATTCTGTGTCTTCCCTTCTCTCTGGCCCTCCCCTGCTTGAGCTCTGTCTCCATCTCTCTAAAAATAAATAAACATTAAAGAAAATTAAAAAAAAAAAGATTTTACAAATATCCCTTCAAAAACTAAAGGCAGCTTAAACTCACACTACACTAGTAGTGTTACACATCTGGATTAGATTTCGATACAGAAGACTGGGCAAGAAAGGAGAAAGAGCAGCTAACTATTAAAGGGCAGGGAAGGACCCGGAAACTATTCAGAAGTAAGTGGGTAGGCTCTGAAGTCAAACTTCACATACCAAGCTGCCGATTGCCAATCAACCCATTCCAAAACAAATGAAAGGTAACATATACTAGCTCCCAGTCTATTCTTTCCACTTTGGAGCCCCACACATCCAGTATATTGGACTTCACATAGCACCCAAACCAAGCTCCCACCTTGTCTCTTGCCTCTCTTGCTGCAATTTATATGCATTTATATCAAAAAGCTGGTTATTTGGAGAAATTAGTGCATTTCTTGACAAAAATCTACAACTGGTATAAATCCATGTTTCTCTGGGACTTTTACTCCCATACTGCTCTGCTGTGCACCAAGAAAGCAGCACTCCCTGCTTGATCTGGAGAATGGTAATTACAGGTGGGTTATTCTGCACCACTGGCCTCATTCACATCTTCTCTAAGGTGTCCCATTGGGACATACACTGTTTATTTCCTTAGAGGCTTCAGGAATGGGCTGGGAGAATAACGGTAAAGAGATTTGCCCAAGAGTAGTGGGGTAATTCTATTACTTAAGTCACAAAGTCAAGTTAACTCCAATGAAATATTTATAAGGTTTATTCATTACCTATCTTCCACATTAAACTAGATTAAGGAAAAACCCAGCCAGCCAACCATCCCAGACATCAATCTAAAAGGGGAGCCAAAACCACTTACTGTTAAAACCTGGCCAGGATGTGACAAGAAGGAAGAAGCTGTGCAGTGACCTCACCACTTTTAGAGCACTAAATATGAACGGAAGAAACACTAAGTGCCTCCCAGAAGGAAGGAACATATGAAAGGAGCAAGTTAAACTGCCTTCTATAGAGCTGGCCAGGGCTAGCCCCAGGGCTTTTGCTCTGCTGGATGAGACTTACAAATTTGGGGACAGCTAAATTGCTCTGGATTCACTAGAAGAGGCAGGCCGCTCCCATGAAAAAGCACTTTGATCCTCCTCTCTCAGTTTGAAAGGATGTCAGATTATTCCCCTGCCCAGGCTAGCCACCAGTCCTCCTACGGTTCTGGCTGGAGGGAGAGCTCCGTGTAAACAGGGCTACAGCTCTTCTGTTCAAGACGCTCCACTCAGCATCTAGCTCTATGCCTGCCAGAGTGCACACCCTTGAAGCATGCCGTTGCTCTGCTCTAGAGGGTGCCATTCATAGATTGTGCAGCCACCGTATACAGCCTCCCAAGCCTCCTTCAGCTACCACTGAGGCTGTATACAGAGACCCCAAGATTTGTTGGTTGGCCTACTGAATGAGTAAATAACGTATAGATGGAGAAGGATTAACTTTCTGTCACCAGTCTTTTCTCCCCACATCCATGTCACATTCTCCTGATTTGGAATGAGTCAGCTCAGATCATGCCATTTCCTTTCTTAAAAGCCTCTGATGGCTTCTCATTACTAATAGCAAGGACAAAATTCTTAGCATGGAAATAAGACCCTCTGTGAGTGGTGGTCCCAAACTGACATGTCCAGAATCATCTCACACTACTCCCTTCTTTTTTTGCCCTACATTCCAGCCATGCCCAGTGGGCAAATTCACTACATGCTTTCTCACTTGGGGCCACCACCCATTCCATTCCCTCTACCAGGGATAACCTTTCTTCCCTTTTTCAATATTAGCATGGGTTTTCCACATTGACTGTAGCGTTCAAAACAAATATTTTTGTCAAATCCTATTTTTATACATTTTTAACTTTAGAATAGTTTTAGATTTACAGAAAAGTTGCAAAGATAGTACAGAGAGTTCCCATAGATCATACACCCAGTTTTTCTTATTGCTAACACCCCGAGTTAGCAATCATGCATTTGTCATAACTAATCAACCAATAGTGATACCTTATTATTAAGTGAAGCCCATACTTTATTCAGCATATAAATTGAAGCTCATGCTTTATTTATTTCCATAGTTCTTCATTTTTCTGTTGCAGGATCCCATCCAGAATGTCACATTATTTTTTTTTTTTAGTGTTTCCTTATTTATTTTGGGAGACAGAGAGACAGAGCATAAGTGGGGGAGGGGCAGAGAGAGAGAGAGCAAGACACAGAATCTGAAGCAGGCTCCAGGCTCTGAGCTGTCAGCACAGAGCCCGACTTGGGGCTCGAACTCATGAACCAGGAGATCATGACCTGAGCTGAAGTCTGACACTTAACTGACTGAGCCACCCAGGTGCCCCTAGAATGTCACATTATATTTAATTTTGATGTCTCCTAAGGCTTCTCTTGGTTATGGCAGTTACATAAACTTTCCTTGTTTTTTGATGGCCATTACTATTTTGAGGACTACTGGCCAGTTGTTTTTTTGTTTTTTTTTTATGTTTATTTATTTATCTTGAGAGACAGAGAGAGAGCACACGTGTAGGGGAGGGCCATTGAGAGAGGGAAGGAGAGAATCCCAAGCACCTTCCACACTGTCAACACAGAGCCCAACGTGGGTGTCCATCTCATGAACCATGAGATTATGATCTGAGCCAAAATCAAGATTCCATTACTTAACAAACTGAGCCATTCAGGCGCCCCACTGGCCAGGTATTTAGTAGGATGCCCATCTACCATATTTTGTCTGGTGGTTTATTCGTGATTACACTGAGGTTATAGGTTTGGGGGAAGAAGACCACAAAGTGTCATTCTCATCACATATCAAGGAAAAATGCTATCAACATGTCTTATCACTATTAATAATATTGATCACCTGGCTGGGATAGTGTTTGCCAGGTGTCTCTTCTGTAAAGTTACTCCCCCTACCGTTTCCCATGCTGTATCCTTTGGAAGGAAATTACTATATGCAGCTCATACTTAAGGTCTGGGAAGTTATGCTTCACCTCCTTGAGGAGGGAGCATCTACATATATTATCAATTAGATTTTTTAAAATGTTTTGTTTTCTTGCATACCTATTTTTACCCACAGGTTTCTAATAACCAGTTTGGCTTATTTTCAATGGATTATCTTGACGTTGGATAGTCACAGAATTAGGGTAAGAGGTAGATATATGGTTAAGTTTTCTAATTTCCTTTTAAGACCTATTCTCTAAACTAGAATTACTTGTTACATTTTCAATATGCAATTTATAGTCTTTATTTAATCTCTGCAAATAATAGAGAATGCGGTCTATTCTTTAGAAAGAAGAGAAACAAAAGACTTGAAATGTTAATGATTCTGATTAGCAGAAAGTGAAAATTACTAACATACTAAACAACTACTGTTTTATAAATATCTGCCTAGGGAGAAGCAGTAGAGGGAATTCTGATCAATTGAAAAAAGACTCATTTATTCTTAAACTGCACCAATGCTTTCTGACCATCGAGGACAATGCAGTGACTTTCAAGGATTTGTTCTTGTGTTTGCCACGTCCCACTCAGTACATGTTATTACTTGAACATCATGATGTGGAGCAGAAGGAGGTGACTCTCCTCTGGGAGTTCCAGGACTGTATGTTCTTTAGTTCATATGCTTTCCCCAAATAAAGAATTTGCCACCACCTATCATCAGATGCAGACAGAGTATACTGGTTTTGATTTGGCAAGTCTTTAGAGTAAACGTCTCTTAGCAAAACACATCGTGTTTGCAAAGCCTTTCTGCCGGAAAGACAGAAAAACCCACCACCAAAAAGAAATATCTTGTTTTAGCCTTCCAGAAAAATCAGCTAGGGGAAAAAATGCAGTAAAGTGCACCCAGTTAGTAACTAGTTCTTGACTACCTGTTTCACGAATTCAATTATCTTTCTTCCCCAAGCCTGTTTATGTGTGGATAAAGCCTAAGTCTAGACCCTTTAAGATTTACAGTAAAGTTTTTAGCCTTAAGTATTGCCAATAAGTAAACAATTAAGACATAGTTCAAATGGCCTGATTTTGATCCCTGGAATTTCCCTAAAAGTGCTTTCCCTAGGGCAGAATTTCCCTGGGGGGGAGGGGGGGGAGAAGAACAAAAGAAATGAAATCAGGCTTTATTTTGGAATATCTGCTTTGGTAAAGGAAGGGAGGTATTAATCAAAGAAATGCATCTTGAACTTTCTAAAGCAAAAGTGCAAAAGTACACTGTACTTAGTAAAATACATTTGCTGAAATTAATAAGAAGTCAAGCAAGCCATGGGCAATAGAATGAGTGACTCAGGAGCTTCACTTTAGTCATCTTATTTGGTTTTCAAGTGACCAAATATAAGAGGCATATCACATCCACCCAATTCTTTCCATGTAGTCTGAGCAAGTGACACTGGCATGTCTCTGTAGGCACAACATGGAAGCTGACGACGCCAGAACTATATGGGTGATTGTTCCCAGCAAGAAAAGTCCCCCCTAGAAAGCTGTCCACATCTATACACGTTGACACGAAGTGAGATCCACTGTATTTGCCAATCACTATGTTTACCAGCGTACAAAGATCTAATTTTTCATAAAATGTAGATCTATAATATGAATGTCGATATATGCAAAAATCTCCAGAGAGATACATGCACTAAAATGTTAACTGTACTGAATAGTGAGAATATGAGTGGTCTTTATTTTTCTCTTTCTATTATACTTTCTGAATTTTTCTAACAGTACTTTTTAGAAACTTAGAAGAAAAGATATACATAAACATACTTTTTCTCTTTTCTGCTGGAATTTTCTTTGTTTTACTCAGTCATATTTCTCTTAACACTTTACTAGTACAAAACTTACTCCCATACCCTTCACTATTTTGCAACTAAGTAAGAAGAATTCAGACTCTTTGAAAACAATGTATTAACAGTATGGTATGGGGGGGGGGGCGGGGAACCTGGGTGGCTCAGTCAGTTAAGCATCTGACTCTTGCTTTCCGCTCAAGTCATGATCTCACAGTCATGAGATTGAGCTCCGCTTGGGATTCTCTCTCTCTCCTTCTCTCTAACCCTGTCCCACACACATGCACACACATGCACACATGCCCTCTCAAAATAAATAAATAAAACTTAAAAAAAAATAAAACAGTATGGTATCTGATGGTGACTCAGGTCAATTGGAGGCTACATAGAAAAAAAATAAAATTCCATCTGTTTTTTTTTCCTAGAAGAATTTTTAAAGCCTCTTAAGGGTTTATAAACAATCTGACTATACATCAAATTTTTGTATTTACAGCATCTGTTATCATTGGTGGACATAAACATAACTTGACTTTTTTCCAAGAGGAAGAGATATATGCAGTGTTCTCTGGTTAATTCACATACCTAAAAGCCTCAAAATTCCCTGGAACTGATAAAGTCTATCGGAGTCTATCTACCATTCCTTTGGTAGGAATGAGGGGAAGTTTATGCATTAAACAGGACCAAATTCTCATATTCAAATAAACTTCCAATAGTTTGTGCATTTTTAAAATTATAAAATAGGAAGGTTTCTGACAGTAAAACTACTATACATTGACTTTGACAGTGCATGAGTCACAGGAAAGATACTGGCAGCCACAACAGGGGAATATACTCTTCATATGCCTTTGACTCCTTCTTCTTCAGGCACAGGCCATTCTCTGGGTAAGGCACCCAGCTGCAGGAGGGATGGGCATATGCAGAGCAATGGGGGAGGAAGGAGACAACCACATAACCACAGAGTCAACTGAGCAATGAATGTTCTAGACACTCTGAAAAATTCATTGAATGCAGAAAATCATAATATTGGGATTGAAAACACAGGTCCTAGAATAGTGTTTAAACTTTTAGTGTGCATGAGAATACCCAAAGAGCTTATTAAAACACAGATTCTTAGGTCTCACATCCAAAGATTTGGATTCGGTCAGTCTAGAGCATGCCCAAAAATGTGCATATTTTAACAAGTTCCCAGATATTGTCGATGCTGCTCATTTACAGATCACACATTGAGAATAAATAGAGTCAGGTGATCACTTACTGGCTACATAATGTTAAACAAGTGGATGACCTAATCCCTCACTAGCTCAGTCAACTCCTCTGTGAAATGGGGCAATAATAATAGTTCCCGCTTCATAGAGCTATTATGAGGATTAAATGAGAGAAGCTACCTATGGCTCTTGGAAAAACATTCAATAAGTGTCAGCTATTATTATTAATATTAACATTATTTTGATATTGTATCTAATCTTCCTGATTTAAGTTGCGGAAACTGGGGCCCCCAAGAGATTGAGTGATTGTTAAGTGGTCCCAAAGGTAATGACCACTAAAGCTGGCATGTGGACCTTGGGCTTCCACACTCAAGGCATCAAAATGAGTGTGGCCTTGGGACATCTCACAGAGGCTGAACATTTTCAGCTGGTCTCAAACCAGTGATCTTCATGTAAGAAATAAATACCAAAAACAAGCATCCAAAGGATACAAGCATCTAACAAAGCTAACTATCAACAACCATGTACTGCTTCTGCCAAATCGAAAGAGAACATACTGTACTGGGTTATCAAAACGGGAAACCAAGGTCGTGCTGAATGAGGAAACTGTTATAGCCCTAATAACTGAGATGTTGGTATTCCTCCTACTTCTGGAGAAAATGAGGCATCTGGTTGACATGAAACACATCCCTTGACCCCAGGAATATATCAGGGGGACAACTCAGTCATAATCTAAGCTTCCAGCAGGACACTCGGGATAACAGAAAGTTATTCCCGGACTGTTGCCTACCTTTGGCCTGCTGAAAAAGAGAGAATTCTTTAACTTTGGCTTTAATAAAATACACAATGATGCATTTTTTAAAAGAACAGAACAAACATCCTTTTCCCAGTCAATAGGATGTAATGTGCTTTTCAGTAAATCTGCTGAGAAAAGCAATAAGTCCCAGTCTTCCCTTGGGTCTTTAAAATTGTTGTAAATTTCTTTATACACTTTGCTTTTCTATTAAACATAATCTAAGGTGGCTGTGACTCTTTCATACACTAACACCAGCACGGACCTGCTTTTCCATTGTGTTTGAAACGTGAGCCAAGTAGCGTCAGCCTGCTGTGAAGTTAACATTGCCAGGATGAATCTTTCACAAAAATAATTTCAATTTTTTTCAGTACTTAGTAGTGAGAGATATTAATGCATTAATGGTAATACATTTCTCATTTAATATAATATGAGGATGTTTTTCTAGTGCACAAATGCTGGCAACTTAGTACGTTTTGACAATTGTCTAAATATGTAATGTTAAGCTTATGTTTAAAAAAGTAAAGCTGGTAACTGGGTCTTTGTCATTTGCTTAAAAAAATAATAAATGCGAATGTGTTTGGTGCATTCTTTCCTGAAAAAAAAAAAAAAGTCTCAGTCTTGCCACACTAATATGTCTAACCCAGAAGTCAAGGAACAAGATGCTCTCAAATCTCCAATCAGCTTTCTGCTCTGGGGAATTGGAAAACAAGGAAGAAACAAAGATCCTTCAAACATTATCTTCAAAGCAAAACTGAAAAGAATACTTTAGATTAAGAATAACTTTATAACAGGGTGCCTGGGTGGCTTGGTGGGTTAAGCACCTGACTCTTGGTTTCAGCTCAAGTCATGATCTAGAGGTTCGTGAGTTCAAGCCCCTCGTCAGGCTCTGTGCTGACAGTGGGAAACCTGCTTGGGCTTCTATCCTTTTCCCTCTCTCCCTCTGCCCCTCCTGCCTCTCTCTTTCTCAAAATAAATAAATAAATAACCTTAAAAAAAACAGTAACTTCACAACATTCAGAAGATCCCAGCAATCCTTACATGATATCAGAAAACTGCTTTGAATTTTTAATGATTGATAATTTGCTTAACAGAATTATGATGATGATTAACTTGATTAACATGCATAATACAGACCCTAGCACATAGTAAGTGCTCTAAAAGTGTTTGCTACTACAATTATGAATTATGATGATTTGAGACTGTGGTAAAGCCACAGGGTTCACAAGCTGGTTCAGATCTCTGGGACTTTCATGATTAAAAAAAGTAAAGAAATTTGCTCCCTCAATGGGATTAAATAGAAAGAGTGACTGGGGGAAAGAGAAATATTTTAACAATGAAAATTTTAGTAAACAAGGAAACAAGTCATTTTACAAACAGCTGAGTTTGTTTTCTGTTCTTTTTTTTTTTTTTTTTAATCAAATTGGTTTACATATTCTGTGAAGAAACATTCAGGACTTTTTTCAAAACCCAACTGACTGATTTAAGCCTAAGGCAATCATAATATGCATACACACACACAGCAAGAAACATGCTCTGTCTTTTATTCTGACTTCCTAGTTCATCTCAATCAGGTTCTTAAAAACCTAATTATATTTGCCTACCATGCTTATTTTACTGTCATTTTTTAATGTTTTCTGGCATCCTACTGAGTTCTGAATGGTCATTTTTATGACCATTTTCAGGACATTTCCACCTATTCATAGTACAAGGACCCAAATGCATGCATTTTAATACAATGTTGGAAATATAAAGCTATGGTTTGTAAAAACTTATGGTGTAAAAATATGATTCAGGACAAGTCAAAAAGTACGCAGTTACAGTCATTTTTCTCAAGTCCCTAGAAAAGAGAGTTTAGGTTCATTAAACAGGAGTTTAATTCCAGCTGTGTAAAAAATACATCTGCATGTGACCAGGAAGGAACATAGGAAACATCATTTGGTTTTCACCAGTCAATCCTGTACCTTTGAGGAAGCCTGTACCCTCACGGGCTTTCCTTTCTTGTCCCGTCTGGTTTCTACTTCAATCCATGACCACGACTGGACTCTTTGTTCTACTTAACCTATTACAGACATACCCTGCCCTGAGAACTGGGATTGCATCTGACCCCCCAGAAACTTCTCTGCTTTCTGCTATGCTTCAAATACTAGCTTACAGTTGAATTCCTAGCCTCTCCGTGTTGTATGGTCTTGGGGAGTTCCTATCTCACCCCAGCTGGCTCCTATTGACCTGAAACAAACTCACCGACTGCCCACAGCCCATATAGCCCCTTGACTTTCTGCAAGGGGGGACTCTGACATCGACACATTGAGTACAACTGTAGTTAAATGCTTTCTTCAATCTCACTAACTAGGCAACATACGTAATTTCCTACAATAAGAAGTACAACTCAAGAGAAAACATGGGGGAAGTCTTGGGGTGGGGGCAAAGTTTTCATGTGAACTACAAACCTATGTAAAAGAGGTTCACAGGTAGATAAACTTGCTTTATCTTCTCCACTGCACTTCTTCCATAGCACATTTATGTTTCAGGCTGACGTGTTCTATTAGTGGATGATGTCTAGAAACCTTTCCGGTTTCACCCTGCTGCAAAGGCAAACACCTTATTTTTTCAAGTCTGCTGACTGGCTGCATCAGGCATAAAGAGTTATTAAATTAATCTAGCTCTCAATGCCACTTTCCCCAGAAAGGGAAACATAGAGGAAATCAAAACAGCAGCAGGTAATGCAGGCAAACACGCATTTAGCTGTTATTAGCCCTCAGTGAGGAATCCTAATTCTGCCACGAGGGCAAAAGAAGGCAGCTGTGTATCTCATCTCCATCTTTTGAATTCTAACTAAGAAACAAAAAGGATGCTTTTTTTTTTCTTTTTAAAGCTTAGAAGGAGAAAGTAATATATCTTTGAGCACTTCAGTGCTTTACTTACAGGATATAATAAAGAATTTCTCAAATAGTAAAATACAATGTGGTCTCCATCTACAAAGAGAATTATGTCTGGCATGGCGGAATTCAACATGTCAGTTAGCTAATTCTGAGCCAAATGACAATGATTCACTACACAAAAATTCACAAAAAACAAATTTGCTTTCTCTAGAAGGTTTCCAGGCCATCTATCTCAAAGCTCCACTGAAGAGTTTCACAGTCATCAAAACTTATTTGAAAGTCAGGGTGCCCTGGGCTCTGAAAGAGCAGTGGCTGGGCAGTAATGTAGTATCACCTAGCTTCCCTCCTTAGGGATATTTGGCCATCACTAAATGTTCTCAAATGCCTGAAGAAACTAAACTGGGCTCAACAATGAGCTAAGGCTTTGTGAGACAGAAACAGACCAAGAGAAAAATGTCTCCTTTCATATTCATGCAAAGACGATTGACCACCAGAGGTGGACCCTGGAGTTAGACAAGATCCCCTACCGTCTAGGCTCACTGCCCTATCCAGCCTTCCCCACCTCATTGCCTACAACTTTTCAGGAGGAGAATGTGGTCTGAAACACACATGGTGCTTATGGTGGTGACTACCCACACACCACATCTCTCCTGACCACCTCAACGCATGCCGTCAATATTTCCACCTCTGTTGCAAATGCTTTTCCCAGCCTAAAGACTCCTCCCCATTTGTTCCCCCTCTCAGATTCTTCCAAAATCAAGTCCCACTTAGCTTTGCCTAGCCATACCACACTCCAGTGATGGTCTTGTCTCTTGAGTTACATTGTGTTCTCAAGTCTTCATTGTGTCTTTTGTTACTCTGCATGCACCTACCTGCCCACTCTGGTCCCATACCTCGGATCCTCCTACTCATCCTTCAAGGCTCAGCTCAGCCATCAGCAGCTCTTCTTGACCACCCATTCCCTCCTTCTGATAAACCAATATGCTGGCTCCTTAGTGTATCACCTGTTAGAGCACTTGTTTTTTTCCCTCGCTCTGTTAGACTCTAAGCAGGCACTGTGGTTTAGTCTTCTGCTTTAAGATAATTATCAATAAATTGTGTTGAGTAAATAAGTGTTGAAAGAATGAAATATAGCCTTTGAATTATTTAATGTGTTATTTATTGTTTCCTCAGCTAGTCTACATTATTTTTTTTTTTAATGTTTAGTTGTGAGAGACAGAGAAAGAGAGAGAGAGACAGAGCATGAGCAGAAGAGGGGCAGAGAGAGAGGGAGGCACAGAATCTGAAGCAGGCTCCAGGCTCTGAGCTCTCAGTCCAGAGCCCAATGCTGGACTCAAACCCGTGGACCATTAGATCATGACCTGAGCCAAAGTCTGACACTCAACCAACTGAGCTACTCAAGAGCCCCAACATTTCCTGTGGAAGGACTATATCTTTTAATCCTTCCATTGTCATAATTCTGAACATAATGACTGATCCTGCCTAATCCCTTTTGACCTTATTTTTAAAAAAATAAAAAATAAAAATAAACAAGCAGAAAAACCTGCATTTCCCTAGTGAATTTACTCTCCACTCTAGAATAAACAATCTCCTTTTCCTGTCCAGCCACACTCCCACTCCCATTCCCAACTAAAGACTTTGTTTCTGAAAAACAGATGTAATCAGGGTTTCTGGTTGTTTGGCTGACCAGAAACTGTGAGCTCTTCCTTTCATGTACTATCTAAAAATGCTTAATAAGTTAAAAAAAAAAATCCTTTGGAAATAATTGGATGAAATGGCAGGAAAATTAGGGAAATGATATGGCATCTGAAATAAGACCACAAGACAAGTGGAGTGTACCAGACATGCTGAGGCTTGGCCTTTCATTGCTCAGAAGGGACCGGAAATAAAGCATATACTCAGTCCCAGGTACAATCCAGGTGAGGTTCTGCCCACATCCAAGACACACACTGTTCTCGACACATTATCCAGAGTGATCTTTTTTTTTTCAATGTTTATTTATTTTTTTTGAGAGAGAGAGCATGAGTGAGCAGGGGAGGAAGAAAAAGAACCCCAAGCAGGCTCTGTTCTGTCAGCACAGAGCTTGACTCAGGGCTTGATCTCACAAACTGTGAGATCATGAGCTAAGCCAAAACCAGGCGTATGACTCTCAACCGACTGAGACACCCAGGCACCAGCAGGGTGATCATCCTAAAAGGTCTCTCAATTGTTCACAATCCTCCAATGACTCCTTATCTCCGTGTGTGAATATCCCAGGTCTTTCAAGGCTCTCTGTGATTGGCTGCTGCTTCCCACCTCCTTGAACTCCCTCTTCCTGTTTCCCTCTCATTCACTCTGCTCCTACCATACTGACCTCCTGGCTCTTCCTCATGCTGTTGCTATCCCTGATATAAACAGCCACACTATTTCCCGCATCAGGTCTTAACTTCCTAGTTCCCTTCTTAGTTTCCTAAACTTCATGTGGTTTATTCCCTCTGCATTCAGCCCAGTGCTCAATATAATATCCTCAAAAAGACCTTCCCTGAAAATATTATAAAATAGACCTCTCTCCCTTCATTCCCCATTCGCTTCCACAAATTTTTCTTGCTTCACATCACTATCATGGTCTAATATTATCCTTCACATTTTTGTTAAATATTTATTATCTGTCTTCCTAACCCAAATGTGAACTTTATGATGGAAGAAATTTTCCCCGCCTTATTTAGATCAATAAGCCAATCCTAGTTTGTGCCCAAAAAGGCACTTTGTTCGCACTTTGTTCACTCTTACGTTAGTCCAAATGGTAGGGACTTAGGAGGATGGGAGGTGGGGGGGGGGCACCAAGAGAGGTGTATTAGTTGCTGTGGAATAATGGCAATAACAAACAACCCTCTAGTTTCAGGGACTTCACACAATAAAGACTTATTCCTTACTCAGTCCTCATCCTTGCTCAGTCTGTAGTCTTCATGGGTGTTCCTAGTCAGATGGCCCAACTGGTGTGCAGGCTTGTTCAGTCTAGTGCCTCCACTATTCCTTTGAATGTTGGAGTCCTCCACTGAATCCTTTGCATCTTTCAGAAGATCAGAAACTAAGGAGACAATAGAGTATGATCCAGGAGATTCTAGGGGTCGTTTCATTGAAACACCATCATGAGGCCATATCTCACTTCGAGGGAGCCTGGGAAAGCATTCCAACTGATTCCAGAGGGAGAAGGAAGTGGGACGTGGTGAACCCACAGCATAGTAGTGTCTGCCATGAGAGGTAACTAACAGGCAATGTACAAGCTGTTTTTCAAAGGATGAGAAACTTACCCTGGAGAAGTGTTCTAGGGGAAGGGAAGAGCAGATGCAAAGGCAAAGAGGTTTAAAAATATAACAGCATATTTTAAGATGTAGCTGTATCCATTGTGAATGTACAGTGTGAAACCAAAAAGCATAGGTTTGGGGAAAGAGACTCTAGACCATGAAGGACCCTGTATGTCACGACAAAGAGTGCAGACTTATTCTGAGGGTTACAGGAAGCTTTTGAAGGATATTAAGGGTCTAGGTTGAAGAAGAATATGATCACATGTGTGTTCTTAAAAGATCACTCCAATAGGCTGTATGGAAGATGACTTTGGGATAGAGAGAATAGAGATAAGATAATTAGATAGGAAGCTATTACAGAAGTATTACAAGAAATGTTGAGGATAGAAGTCAAACTGAGACAGTGCTTGTTAAATTATTTTTTCTTCTGGGAAGTCTCATGAGCATACTTACTGTCTTTGATGAGCTGAAGACTTTAATATTATTCCCGAAGTTTAGAAATCCATCTAAAAGAGGTTAGTAAAGTCACATTTTAATTAAATCTCTAATTAGATTTTTAATGCCTATCATTTAAAAGTAAGGGTCAATCTAAATGAACAAAGATATTTTCCAGTCAATGCTAAGGATTATTTGGGGGCGAAGGCAGGAAGTAGAGTTACGGGTATGAGTAAATTCTCACTTACGCTGATAGTGTTTATATGAGGGAGAAATATTGATAAACATCTCCCCCCAAGACCCATTGTGATAATATCATTCTAATCAAAAAACAGAGAGGAGGGATAGATTATTTATCATAATGCTGTACTTATCTCCATCAGATGAATTAATATCAGACTTCAATTAAATAAAGCTTTAGATATTTCCATAAGCACAACTACCAACATGTTTACACTTTTCTTCTTATAATAATAAACTTTTCCATTCGTAACAATCCTTTTTTGGCATATTTTTATTTTAAAAAAATTTTTACAGCTTTACTGAGGTATAATTGACAAAAATTATAAATGTAAGGTGGACTATGTATATGTGTATTCATTGTGAAATGATTACCACAATAAAGTTAGTTAACACATTCATCACCTCACATAGCTACCATTTTCATTTATTCATTTTGGTATGGTGAAAACACTTAAGATCTACTCTCTTAGCAAGTTTCAAGTACATGTATTTGTAAAAGTATTTGTAAAAATACTTATAGTATTTTTAACTATAGCCACCACACTGTAAATTAGATCTTCAGAACTTATTCCTCTTATAATTGAAAGTTTGTACCCTTTGACCAACATCTACCGGTTCCCTCCCCCACCCCCACCCCCAGCTCCTGGTAACCATTATTCTACTCTCTAGTTCCCTGAGTTTAACTTTTTTACATTTCACAGGTAAGTGAGATCATACAATATTTTTCCTTCCCTGTCCTGTCTGACTTTTTCACTCAGCATAATAATGTCTTTGAGGTTCATCCATGTTGTCACAAACAGCACAATTTCCTTCTTTTTATGGTTGAATAATATTCCAGTGTGTATACATTTGCCACATTTTCTGATTCATTCATGAACAGACACTTAGGTTGCAGGTTGTTTCTGTGTCTTGGCTATTGTGAATAATGCTGAAATAAACATGGAAGTGCATATATCTCTGAGACCCTGAGTTCAATTTCTTTGCATATATACATAGCAGTATTCATACAATACATTGCTGGATTGTACAGTAGTTCCACTTTGGATTTTTTTAAGAGCCTCCACACTGTTTTCCATAGCAGTATACATACAATACATTGCTGGATTGTACAGTAGTTCCACTTTGAATTTTTTTAAGAGCCTCCACACTTTTTTCCATACTGGCTGTATCAATTTATATTCCCACCAACAGTGTCATGGAGTTCCTTTTCTCCAGACTCTCAGCAACACGTGCTATCTTCTTGTCCTTTTGCTAATAGTCACCCTCACCAGTGTGAGGTGCTATCTCATTGTGGTTTTGATTTCTATTTTTCTGATGATTAGTGATTTTGAACACCTTCTCATATATGTGTTGGGAAAATCTCTGGAAAAAAATGTCTGTTTATATTCTTTACTCATCTTTTAATTTGGTTTTGATTACTGAGAAAGATCTGTACACTAAAAATTATAAGACATGAATGGAAGAAATTGAAGACACAAAGAAATGGAATGATACCCCAAATGGGTAGACTGGAAGAATTAATACCATTAAAATGTCTATACTGATCAAACTTATCTACAGATATAATGTGATCCCTATCAAAATTCCAATGGCATTTTTCACAAAAAACGGACAAAAATCCTAAAATTTGCATGGAATCACAAAAGACTTCAGTTAGCCAAAGCAATCTTCAGAAAGAACAAAGCTGGAGGCATCCTACTTCCTGATTTCAAGCTATATTATACAGCTATAGCAGTCAAACAACGTGGTATTGGCATGAAAATAGACTCATACAACAATGGACGAGAATAGAGAGCCCAGAAATAAACCCACATATATGCAGTCAACCAGTCTATGACAAAGGCACCAAGAATATACAATAAGAAAAGGGCAGTCTTTTGTATACATTGTTTTGGGAAACTAGATACCCACATGCAAAAGAATGCAACTGTATCTTTATCTTACACCATACACAAAAACTGAAAATATACACAAAAAATCAACTGAAGATGGATTAGAGACTTAAACATAGGTCTTGAATCCATAAAACTCCTAGAAGAAAACATAAGAGAAAAACTCCTTGACAGTGATCTTGGCAGTAATTTTTTGGACTTGGCACTAAAATCTCAGGCAACAAAAAGAAAAATGTGGGACTATATCAAACTAAAAAGCTTTGGCACAGCAAAGAAAACAATCAACAAGGTGAAAAGGCAACCTATGGAATGGGAAGAAATATTTGCAAACCGTATATCTGATAAAGGGTTAATATCCAAAACAATTTTTATTTAGAATTATTAGATCTACAATCCAGATATTTTTAAGTTATTGGAAGAAGCAGTGGGGAAAAATACTATGTGTTTTTCTCCTACTCAGTAGAAGGGTTCTAAAAAGGGCAAATTAAGGCATCAGCAATACTTTTTAAAGCAACCTTTACAAATCTGAAATCACTTTGTATGATAATACCTATTATATTGAAATGGTAGAATTATGGGTGAGTGACTTATTTTGCTCTATCAAATTCTCTGTGTAAGTACATTACTTGTATAATAAAAAATGAATAAAGATAGACTCATTTTGACAGGTTAATTTGCTCACAAAATTATCAGGGATTCCTGAGTTCAAATCTCAGCACCACCACTTTTGTGACATTGAACAAGTTGATATCATCATTATTATTACTATTATTGTTGCCATTAGTATTATTAGATAGCATTCAGCATGTATTAGTGCCAGTCACTCATCCTCTGTTAGGCACTTTATACACATCATCTCATGTTAGCAAATCTTTCAAAATACATTTATTCACCTATTTAAAAAAATGATAGGGGTGCCCGGGTGGCTCAGTTGTTTAAGTCTTTGACTCGATTTCAGCTCAGATTGTGATCTCACAATTTGTGAATTTGAGCCCTGCGTCAGGCTGTCCGTTGACATGGGAGCCTGCTTGGGATTCAGTCTCTCTCCCTCTTTTTGCCCCTTCCCACTTGCACTCTTTCGAAATAAATAAATAAGCTTAAAAATTTGTTTTAATTGATAGGGGTGCCTGGGTGGCTCAGGTGATTTAGCGCCCGACTGTTGATTTTGGCTCAGGTCATGATCCCGTGGTTCACGGGATCAAACCCTGCACTGTCAGTGCAGAGCCTACTTGGAACTTTCTCCCTCTCCCTCTGCCCCTCCCCAGCTCGTTCTCTCTCTCTCTTTCTCTCTCTCTCTCTCTCAAAATAAATAAACTTAAAAAGCTTTTGATAATAACACCTACTTTGTAGGACAGTTATGAAGATGGGATGAGATTGTATATGAAAAGCATATTGTAAACTGTGTAACATTACCCATGTTCGTTTTAATCTCTATACTGATTATTAAGAATATGCAGGTAAAGAAAACCAAACTCACTAAGATTTTGTTTTTTTAAGAAACAATGGTAAAATTGCCCTACTAATGAACTTCAAGGAATTGGCTTCTTTTAACTGTAACTAGTTTCTGAGAAGCAGGTGCGATGTTAAGAACTCAAGCAAGCATCCAGTTATGGAATGAATAAGTCCAGGAATAAAAAGTACAGCATAGGGAATATAGTCAATGATATTGTAATGATTTTTTATGGTGACAGATGGCAGCTACACTTTTAAACACAGCATAATGTATGGGGATGTTGAATCACTATGCTGTATACTTGGAACTAATATAACATCATATGTCAACAGTACTGAAATAAAAAAGTAATAAAAATTTTAAAAAACAACAAAAAGATGCAGACAGCACTTATTTCCAGAAAAGTGCTAGGGAGGAGAGTGGGGTAAGGGGGAAGTTCTCAAAGTCCTTGAAATACAGACTAATGGGAATCTGTGCTTGAACTCTTCTCATTATCCGTCACTGGTGTTTCAGATGCTTCACTTTTATGCTCTTTACAGACTTACTAGAACAACTGCATTCACAATGAGACAAGCTTCTCTCCCTTTTCTCTGCCAGTTTAATTTACAAATATAGAAATTATTTTTCAGACTTCAATAGATGAAGGTAAGAAGAAAGGTTGCTTATGTCCAGCAAAGGTCTTACCTGGCCTCTGTGGTGCTGGAAAGATTGGCTTAGCATAATATCAGAATATATTTCTTGTTCAAATTTTGGGCTACATTCTGAGTTGTATCCCCTCAAAGAAAGAACCTTTTGGTCATGAAATTGCTCAAGCCAAAAACTAAGAGATGGTCCTCAGCTTTTCTCTTCCTAATCCTCCACATCCATTCAGTCAATAAACCCCATGTTTCTATCCCAAAGGCCTCCCGTGTCCTCCCATTGACCTCCATTTTCACTGTTGCCTCACTGCTAAACCCTCATCTTGTCTCACTTGAACTTCTACCACCACCTCTACCTCACCCTATCTCTTCTTCATTCCTGAGAGAATATTTTGTCCCTTCGGGAGCTTAATTTTTCTCTCGTACTTCTTTTACTGTGTTCTGGGATAATGCTTTCAATTCAGCCTTCCAGATCTATTAATGTCCAATATGGTAACCACTAGTCACAAGTAGGTACTGAGCACTTGAGATGTGGCTGGTCTGGATTGAGATGCGCTATAAGTATAAAATACACACCTGGTATTCAAACAATTAGAATGAAAACAGAAATTTTCTTATAGTAATCTGTAATTATTTCCTTAATACCTTGTTAATAATCGATGTGTAAATATCTCATTAATAATTGTTTATATTGATTACATGTGAAAATGATAACATTTTGTATATATGGGTTAAATAAAATATATTATTATATAACTATATAAATTAATTCCATCTGTTTCTTTTTGCTTTTGTGGCTACTAGAAAAATTAAAATTATATATAGTTTGCATGGTATTTCTTTTTTTTAAGTTTATTTTATTTATTTGAGAGAGAAATTTATTTTTTATTTAGTTGAGAGCAGGGAAGTAATTGAGAGAGAA
This sequence comes from Hyaena hyaena, assembly GCF_003009895.1. Taxonomy (NCBI): domain Eukaryota; kingdom Metazoa; phylum Chordata; class Mammalia; order Carnivora; family Hyaenidae; genus Hyaena; species Hyaena hyaena. The sequence goes on from NW_024080663.1 coordinate 126,594, forward strand.
TATCGACCAGGCTTTGCACTGTCAGAGCAGAGCCTGATGCGGGGCTTGAGCTCACAAACCTGATGATGATGACCTGAGCTGAAATCAAGAGTCAGATGCTTAACCGACTGAACCACCCAGGCACCCCAGTGGTATTTCTTATTCTATATTTTTGAAGCCCAACATGGGACTTGAACTCACAACCCCAATAGCAAGGGTCAAAATGCCCTACTAACTGAGCCAGCCATGCACACCTATTTCTAGTGGATAGAGCTGTTCTCCATTGTTAATTCAGTGTCAGCTATTTCAACCATTTTACTGAGAGGCATGGAAGGCTTTGGAAATCAAGTTCTAAATTTCCTAAAGCTCTGTAGTGTTCTCTAATTTCTTCCTTTGCAACTATTCTTATTTTATGAGTTTAAAACCTTCTCAAATATTTCTGGAGACACATAAATAGATTTTTACTAAATTCCTACTTCCTGTACTAATTCAATTTCCTCAGGATTTAGCTTCCCCATTTTTTCCCAGTTTGGAGCCTCTTTTTCATGGTGCTGGCTTCTCCTCCAATGGTTTTGATGATGGATTGTGTTTCCTCAGCCCAAGTGAATCTCTTAGCAATAAATAAGGATATTATTATCCTACGTGTGAGATGTGTGCAGGAACATGCGGCCTGCTGGCTTCTCTTTATGGTACTTGAAGAGCTTGGCTTTTTGGTACAGAGATTCCTTTTGACAATACCTGGGGCGCTGCGTTAATTACCTCACTAGCCCCAGCATATATTTTGGAGCTCCCCAAAATACATAATCATTTCTATTTAAAATTTTCAGCCTCTCACAAGAAATAATTTTAACATAAGAAATGGAAACATTACAGAACCATGTGATTGCATACTCGATAAAAGAAAAAAGAAAAGAGGAAAAGACAAAATATCATTATGGAAATACCTTTCAGACCACTCAGGTAGGTAGAGCCATATGTCTTCTTCATGCCAACCCAAACCTTGCAAGAAGGCAAGATGAGGTAGAGTCAAGGATCATCAACCATTCAAACATCTGATGACCAATGTCTAACCACTGAACGTATTCAAAATTGAACTGAACTCTCTTGGAATTCTCACTGGATAACTTTGCATGGAGTAGAGAGAAGAAGAAAGTAAAGTCTTTAAAAGGTTTCAAACTGATGGTCTCTAAGGTCTAATCTAAGGATTATATCAAGAAGAACTTCCTGGGATGTATCATAAATAATGTTGAACTGGAAGTCTTATCTTAAAGTCCCATTGCCAGTAACTGGCTGTATAACTCAGGAAAGATTTTGCTGGACAAGAAGACAAGGGTAGGGACGTCTGGGTAGCTCAGTCAGTTAAGTGTCCAACTCTTGGTTTCAGCTCAGGTCATGATCTCAGTTTCATGAGTTGGAGCTTCACATCAGGTTCTGTGTTGACAGTGTGGAGCCTGCTTGGGATGTGCTCTCTCTCTGTCTCTCTTTCTCTCTCTCTCTCTGCCCCTCCCCTGCTCATGCTATCTCTGTCTAAAAAAATAAATATATAAACTTAAATAAGAAAAGGGAAAAAAGTTTAGGGTTAAAGAGGATGTACATGTACATGAGTGTGGGTGTGGGTATGTGTGTGTCTGTGCACATGTACTCTATGGAAACAAAGAAAAGGACAGAAAAAAAGTCTTGCTCTCAGACAAGGTACAGTGAGCACGACTTCAGGGAACATGCAGCAGTCAATAAGTAATTGTTGAATGGATGAATTCCCACCTATTTAAAATACCTCCATAGAGAATTCTGTCCATGCACCTGTTGTTCCTTGATTCTCCTAAAACTTACCATGTGATTTATCTCCTCCACAATGAAATAGTATATGATTTTATCTTCTCTGCACAGAAAATGTGGCAACCAAAACAGAAAGCTTGTGGTTGAAGGAAAATAAAAGGTTGCTTATTCCAATTACTCTCATTCACCAATAGGAAGCTGGGTTTCTGAGATGCTCAGAGCCTGTTCAAGGTCACAGAGTTAGCTAGTATCAGATCCTGGACTGAACCCAAGGCTTCTGGTTCTGTGCCCAGACTCTTACTCTTTCACTAGCTGACAATTCTCCACTGCATTGCTTGTTTCACTGAAAACAAAGCAAATCAGGTGGCCAGTACTTGTTGGCATATTATCTGCTATATCCTGCAGATCGTTCTTAACCACTACACTTTTGCTTTTCAGTTGAATAAGAATTTGGTGAGGTGGGAAAGGGGATAAGAGAGAAGACAAAGGTGTCAGTTAGAGACCTATCGCAGGGTCCAAGGAGAGAGAATAGCGGCCTGAGTTAGGATGGTGGCAATGAAGATGGATAGGAGCTGACAGATTTCAGATACATTAAGGTAGTAGAATTGACAGGATCTGATGGTGCAGTGGCTATAGAGGCGGAAAAAAGAAGAATCAAAGATGACACTTAGATTTCAGGCATGCGCAATGAACCAGGCATCTGGTGGCATCATTTATTGAGGTAAGAAAGACTGGTGGGGAAGCGAAACAAGTTTTAGAGAGAAAAGACAAGGGTTTTGATTTAGTATCTTAAGTTGAACATGATGGCTAGACATTTGAATGAAGCTAGAGCTCAGGGGAGTGGATTTTAAAATATACATGCCATCCGCACAAAAGCCATGAGAATGGAGAAGGCATCCTGGAGGGAGAGTACAGAGAAAAAAGGACAGAAGGCCTGAGACTGATCTCTGACAGGAGGTTATTGGAGACGGATCCATTAAAGGAATCTGAGATGCTCTGGATGGTGAATTGGGGGAGCCATAAAGCATGATAACAGAAAATCTAAGGTGAGAGAGTTTTATAAAAAGGGGACTTGTCAATAGGTCAGACGCTGCTGAGAAGTCAAACAACAGGGGCAAGTCAGATCACCTGTACCACCTGATTCCGGGGATTGGGGAAGGTCTCCTCCCTTGAAGATTTCCCCACCCAATTCCCAGATGTATGAAAGTCTACATCTAAGTCTTCATTGCTTTTTTTCCATTTTATTACATTCCAAGTCCCATGAGTAAAAAACAAAACTGAGTCATTTGTACCCCCTAGAGGGAATAGGTTTGGGGTCATTTCTGGATCCTGGAGATTTGACATAAAAGAGGAGAGAAAAAGATGAGTACAGGGTAGTGTGGGAAGAGAGGGTACTGTTAAAGTGGGGGAGAGAGAAAAGCAGAAATGATGGAAGACATCAAATAGCAACTTTAGCTACTTCACACTTATGCCTGGGGCCTGCTCACTGCACTGAGTCACTTCTATTTCAAAATGGTATTCTAGCTGACATTTGATTTGATAAATGAATATAAAATCTCCCTTACACCCTTTCAGGGTATAAGCAAATGTTCTCTTTATATATAATATATCATTGATAATGAAGATCTTGATGTACTCTCTTCACAGTCTTTATAACAACATTTTCCCTGAGGATATATTAGGGACATAATTAAGGGAAAACCTCTTAACATATAAACACTACATGATATGACTATTTGACTAATGGAGATGTGGAGAATGAGGAAAACACACCAGGGTCCTTGCATCTTCAGACCAATCCACACCCAAACTAGATTGGCCCACGACCCTCCAAGGTGTGCACTTGCCAGGGAAGGGGCTCCCTTCTTTTTTTTTTTTTTTTAATTTTTTAAATGTTTATTTATTTGTGTGGGGGGTGGGGGGAGGGACAGAGAGAGAGGGAGACACAGAATCTGAAGCAGGCTCCAGGCTCTGAGCTGTCAGCACAGAGCTCAATGCAGGGACTGAACCCACGAAGTGTGAGATCATGACCTAAGCTGAAATTGGATGTTTAATCGACTCAGCCACCCAGGCACCCCAAGAGGGCTCCCTTCTTAGTTGGGTGCTGGCACACTTGAGCCTAAACCTATTAGTTGTGCACTTTATACACTCTTCATTCTTTCTGGTCTTTCACAGATCCTGAGGCAGGAGCTAAGCTGGAAAACTGACTGGCTCATACTTAGTGCTAAATGTTTCCAGTTAAAAGGGTCCCAACCACCTCATAGAGGAGGAGGGTTAAAATGCCATTCATCAAAGTACATAAGTCTTTAAAAACTCTGCTTCCACATGTCTTTAGGGAAACAAAACAAAGGAAGTCAGCATCCTCTCCATGACTTGTGTTTAGAAAAACAATGATGTTATGTAACAAAGATTTCTTAACAATAGAAAATTCTACTCAGAGAAGTGAATAAATAAATGAATGAAAAAACTAACAAATTAATGAGTGAAGGAAAAAGGCACAGGATATATTGATTCTTGAGAGATTATTCCAGGCATACCTCCAATGGCTGTGATTCTTTCCAGACACAGGACAGGGCGTGAGATCGAGACAGAATAAGAAGGCAGGAAAAGCAGGTGTAAACAAAGAGACCTTGGCTCCTGTAATGGGGGTGACGTTATTCTGGACATTTGTCCTTGTGGACTGTTTTACGGAACCATAGCCAACTATTCTCAAATCCCTTATCTGAGGATGAAATTTCCCTGACTGAGCAGAAATGAGGCAGCTGATGGCCTCTCAAAGGAGGTATTTTTGAAAAGCAAGCATTTCCCATCTCCAGAGCAACACCCTTCCTAGGATAGCTTTCCTGGAGCAGCTCCAAACCGTCCCGGGTGACGCTCTGTTCCTGCAGTCTAAACGGCAACACTAAGGAGGAGAAAAGTCAATGAGATGCCTTAAAACAAAACAAAACAAACAAACAAAAACCACTTCCATTTGGAGCATAAAAGATGCAAAGAAAGGGTGATGGAGGCACATAAGAACAAAAGTGGCTTCCAGGACCATGGAGCTCCAGCAAGTCAACGACAGAGCTAGAGCTGTGATTTGGCTCTCAGGTGACTATGCTGGACACAAGTGTTCTCATTTTTCCTTCTTTGTTTTTAACTAACTAGTGGCATTTCCTTTTATTTTTTTAAATGTTTTTTATTTATTTCTGAGAGAGAGAGAGAGAGAGAGAGAGCATGAGCAGGGGAGGGTCAGAGAGAGAGAGGGAGACACAGAATCCGAAACAGGCTCCAGGCTCTAAGCTGTCAGCACAGAGCCCGACGTGGGGCTTGAACCCATAAACCATGAGATCATGTCCTGAGCCGAAGTTGGCTGCTTAACCAACTGAGCCACCCAGGCGCCCCGTGGCATTTCCTTTTAAAACCATAGATTGCTCCTGGGCTGTCCAAACACCCACTTTGTTGATGGGTCTGCCTCATGGAAATGGCACCTTGGTAAGATTCCATGACCAGAAGTGAGAATACACTGTCCTGTCCACGACTTTCTCCTTGTTCTTCTCTCACCTTCAAGAGAGGGAATCCTCTACCACCTCCACCTAGGAAAAATGGGCACTTTGTCTGAAACTATCATTTGTCCCTAATACCTTAAAACACAGCAGGGTAAAGAAAAGAGCAGAGGCGTCAGATAAAACTCGTTTTGTGTTCCAACTCCATCACTTACTAACTGATTGATTCCAGGTAAGTTCCTCAACTTCTCAGAGCCTCAGTTTCCTAACCCATAAAGTAGTTCTACAGATACGTACCACACAGGATCCGTGTGAGGATTAATACAATAACATATAAAAGCTTATACCACACTTTTGGCACTTGGTGAGCACTCAGTAAATGCTGGTTCCCTCTGTCCCTCCCCTGTGCTCACTCAAACCAGAAATGATCTTACTTTTCCTAAGCACTCACAGACTACTTATTATTTACCCACTTACGGAACGCCCATCGTGTTCTACCTTACCTTCTTTATCACACTGGAAGCTTCTTGAAGGCACTGAACGTGCAGAATGTGATTTCATCATTCCCCTACTACCTATCATACACATTCACAGGAAATGCACTGGGAACAAAGTTAAATAAAATCTTTCTCTTCTATATGGACAGATCAGTAGGTCAACTTCCCTGATGTTGTTCTTATACAAGTTTTCACAAAAAGAAAGGATTGAAGAGGTCCACTACTATATGAGATGGAGGGAGGAAGGCATTAGCATTTACTGAGTGCCTCACATGTGCTGGCTTTTTACTTTCACATCTTATTTATTTCTCACACCAAAACTTTTTTAGTCCCAATTTATGGAAAAGAAACCAACTCAGAAATGTAAATAATTGCTCAGAGTTTCACAGATTATATAATAGCATTCCAATTACCCTAAATAAAACATCTCTTTGCAAAGTTAACAGTGACTAAGAAAGAGACACCAGGTTGGGTCCAGAGCCCTGGCAATCATTAGTTTTTGATCAGCTCTCAATTTCTCCAGACGCTATCGACACATGCCAATAATAGAGAATCTGCAAACAAGTAGGTCAATGTATAAAATTTGTCCATTTTTCTCCTAAAAAATTTAAAAACTGTTAAAGCAACTCCCTGGACCCCACATTGCCTTCCCCATTTGCTAAGTTCAGTATCCCATGGTTACCTTTTGTCTCCTTCCAATATGCAAGGCCCTGTGCCCCGCCCAGAGATCCTTGTCCAGAGAGATGTTATTTTAAAGGCTGAGCTTTGCAGTCTCAGCGGTCTTGCCCTAGAATTGGGAACAGCCTGTTCAACAGAAGTCCCTGGAGTTTCACCGTCCAAACAAACATGGGACTCGGGATCACCTCCCCCATCTTCAGAGGAGAGGCCCCAGAGAACAAGGGAAAACACGCAGGCCTCCTACTGTCTTTCTTCAACACAGTATTTCCTCTCCAGTGTTTCTGCATTTCAAGTATCTGATTCACTTAGAAGGGAATCTTATTTGGCCTCCCTTATCTTTGGCATCTTGTCCCTCCTGCCAGACAGGCAAACACGGGTTCTATGTGACATGAGGCCGCAGTGGCAGCTAGGGGCCCAGGAAGGGGTGGAGGTGATGTTGCGGGGGTGAGGTGAGGAGTGAAATATCAGGGAGTGAGTGCCTGAGATCACTGTGAAATACAAATCTGAACTCCACAAACCTGGACATCTGTGGTTGTCTGGGGTTACAAAGTCATGCTAGCATCCCCAGTACCTAGCTGCAAACCTAGCACGAGATGCACTCCCCTGTCTCCCCACGCCGATTCCCCACCCCCTCCCACCCTCAGTGCGAAGCTTCCCTTCCCCCACTCCTGGCGTGTCTGGGAGGCCTGAAAAGCCTTGCACTGGTTGGTTGGGGGAGGGAGGGCATAAGCCCATGCACTTTGCCCCTAAACCCCCTTCCGGGGCGGTGCCCCCTACCTGCGCTCGGAATCCAAGCACTTTGGGTGCCCTATGTTTGATGGCAGAGTCGCCCAGGTTTTAGATCATTTACCTTCATTCTCTTCCATTCTGTCCCGTGATCTGGACTGCGACCTGATCCCCAGCTCTTTATACCTCTGCAATCTTGGCCTGCCTCCTAGGGACCATGAGACCTCTCTCTCCCCTTCCTTCCTATCCCTTTTGGTGACTTTATTCAACACCATCCCTATGGTTCTATCTCATGCCCTTTTTATGCAAGGCCCTGTTTCACTTTACCATTAGATTCTACCTGACATAAAAGTCGCCCTGCATCTTTATACTTTCACTTTTGTATACATATTGAATTTCAAACAAATATGTGATTTTGCAAACCCAGTATTTCACAACCTGTTATTTCCTAGATGAAGGAAATCTGCCTAAAATATCAATGAGGTATTTAAAGAGATGGGCTGTATTTCTACAGATCACCTCTAATTTTATCCCTGGATCAACAGGCAGGTTTTAGAGATAGAAGTTTCCCGTGAGAAAGTCTAAAGTAGAAAGATGATACTAGTTTGTTGTACGCGGGGAGGTAACACAAGTCTCAGGCCAGGGCCGGCCTCCACACTTTCATCTATATTGTTGAGATGAGTTTTATAATTGTACAATGGAAGCTACACAGTAATTAAGTTCAGAAAGAGTGTAGGTTAATTAACTAATAATACCTCTATAACAAGGTATTAAGAGAGACTCAGGGGCATCCAGAATCATTCAGTTCAATGGCCAAGGGCAATTTCTGTGAATTCATGCAAAATATCCCTTGATGCTATTAGAAAAGACCTGTTTTTATAAAAGGCTAAAGGTGTAAGTGCGGTATGTCTCATTTCATAGATGAGAGGGTCCACGGAAGAGAGAAATCAACTTGTCCCCACAGGAGTGACTGGGGTCACCAGGGAATGTTGGGGTTTCTCTCAACAAACAGCAAAGAGGACCCATTTTTTAAATACTTTTTTCCTGTCTTCGTAAAAGATGATTGATATTTCTGGCCGATGATTAAGTCCAGGATTTAAAACTGTGGAACAGACTTGAAGGAGAGTTGGGTGGGAGACACAAACTCAGCCTTCTGAGGATGAGATACCATGAGCTTCCTGGAGTATAGCTGATTTTCAGAAGAGACGGGGGCTCTTAGGAGCAGCCTTGGCTAGAGTCACTTTGACATTTTGACCCTGTCCTTGGGAAACTTGTCTGTACTTAAAAAAAAAAAAAAAAAAGAAAGAGAAAAGAAAAAAAGACAGGAGCCCAGTAGCTTCCAGGAACCCGAAGCAGTGTGATACTTGTGGGGGAAGGATCCTCTCCAGACTTCCTGAGAGGAACTTCATCGCTGGGGAGAGCTGCTTGATTTTGGTGGCCATCGGTGGCAGCAAGGTCAGCTTCCCAGGCACAGGCAGTAGCCACATTGCCAGTTAAGGCCATGAGGAAGCTACAGTCAGAGCTAGTGAGCCTCTAAGTGAAGCAAACTACATTCATCTCCAAATCACCTGCTTTTGTCCCTCCCCAACCCCTGATACCCTTTCTTTAAATTAATAGACTAAATGTTTTAGGTTTGCAGAAAAATTAATCAGAATGCACACGTAGTTCTCCTATATACCTCTATGCCCCCATTACACACACACACACACACACACACACACACACAGCTTCCCCTGTTACTAGACTCTTGCATGAATATGGTAAATTTTTTACAACTGAACCAATATTGACACATTACTATCAAAGTCCATAATTTACATTAGGATTCACTTTTGTTTGTACAGTTCTGTAGTGTTTTGACAAATACATAATGACATGTGTCCATCATTACTGTACCATGTAGGATAGTTTCACTGCCCTAAAATGTCCTGCACTCCACCCATTCATTCCTCCCTTCCTTCCTATGAACCCTGGCAAACATTCCTCTTTTTAATGTTTGCATTGTTTTGCCTTTTCCAACTTGTCATATAGTTGAAATCATAAAGTATGTAGCCTTATTGACTAGTTTCTCTTAGCAATATGCATTTAAGATTATTCTGTATCTCTTCATGGCTTAACAACTCATTTCTTTCTAGTGCTGAGTAATATTCTATTGTATGGATGTACCACACTTTATTTATCCATTCACTTACTGAAGGATATGTTGGTTGCTTTCAAGTTTTTGCAATTATAAATAAAGCTGTTATACATATTCATTTGCACGTTTCTTAATGGACATAAGTTTCCAACTTATTCGGGTAAATGCCAAGGAGCACAATTGCTGGGTCATCTGGTAAGAATATATTTAGTTTTGGGGCTCTCTCCAGTGCACTTGGTGAGCTACACAGCTCTGGCGACTTCACTTTCTGCTGCGGGACTTGTGGCTTCCGTTTCTGCTGCACTGTTAAGAAGCGGCGACTGAACCAGAGTACCAGCACCAACTCCGACACTCCGACACTCAGACACTCTGCTGTGGTTTAACACCGGCAAGCCCCCCCACCCCCCCACCCCCGCGCACAAGGACAACCCCCTGCACGACCTCACAAAGGACAAGACCAACCTGATCATTTGCATCCTCTGCAGGGTGGTGGCCTTCGTGGTGCTTGTAGGCATCTGCACCAAACTGGGGCTGGAGAAAGCGCACGGGCAGCAAAGGGAGCGTATGGCCAGTTGCTCCTTGTAGAAAACGCAAAGTACAGAGAAGGATGCAAGATGGCGGAGAAGGAGGGAGCTCCGTACATTTCACTCGCCTGCGTCTCTCAAACAGAGAAGGCCTGAAGCCATAGGACACTGAACCGCAGGAGTCTGGGAGAAAAAGAGACAGAGTCCACTAAAAAGACAGCCTCATAGGTGCATGATTGTGAACTGGGGAAGGTAAAAAGGGGCCGGGACCCAGACTCATGGAGGAGAGGGAGCCCCCTCCACGGAGAGCCTCAGAGAGAGGAGGGGAAGAGAAAGAGGGGCTAAAACTGCTCATAGAACTGTCCCTGGAGAAGAGAAAAACCTCTGCCCGGGTCGGAGAGAGTCTTAACATCCCATGCCTAACTGCAGGGTGTTCAGAGAGTGATCCTGTTTCTACCTGTGGTGCTGCCCTTTGGGCTGGGTGCCCTGCAGCGCCAGGAGAAACCGCCTCACTGCTCTCCCAGCTCCATCTCCGGCTGGGAAGCGACCGGCCTGCGGGATTACATTTCGGGAGCTATCAATAACGCGCGTGGACTAAGACCTGGAAATGAGGCGGGGCTTGGAACATAGAACATGGCCCACCTTGGCTATGCCTGGGGCACAGGTAGATATGACCCAAAAGAGTGATTTGCAACGCTTGGTTCTAGCAGGGACTGGCGCGCCGCCATTTTTCTCCTCACAACCATCAAGGTGGGACCTCAGGGAGCGGCCTTCAGGAAGCATTGGAGGCTAAGACCCGCCTACAACAAACCACGCCCATCCCTGTTAGAGAGCTTTTTTTTTTTTTTTTTTTTTACTGGAGCCCAGGGCAAGACCAACATGGATTCACTGCTGTGATTAATTCTAGATCAATTCTTTCTATTCAGTTATATTTTCCTTTGTCTCATTCGTATCCCTCCCCTCTGCTGGGCAGCACCCTCTGGTCACTGGTTTGCTTAAACAGTCACATTTAATCCATTCTCTAGATGTATATTCTACACCTCCACTGCTATCTTTCTATCTGTCTCTCTCTGAAGTAATCAGACTATATAGTTTCTATGAGTAACATTATCTTCGTTTCTTTCTCCTCACCTCTTACCATATTCTCCTCTTTCTCTCTCTGAATTAAGCCTCTTAGTCTCTCTCTCTGGTCATTTTCTTCCAATTTCACTTCCTCCCCTCCCTGTCATTTCTCTCTCTGAATATGCTCTTCCATCAGCACTACATACACCAGGCTTCTATTTATACCTGGGAATTCTAGTTTTATGCTTTTAGACTGTCCTTTGTCTTTTGGCTTTTTTTTTCTTTTTTCTATTCTTCTTTTTTATCTTTCATTGTTTTTGTTTTTATTTTTATTATTTGTTTTTCCTCCTTCCTCTTTTTTTTCCTTTCTTTTTTTTTCTTTTTCTTTTTCCCTTTTGATTTGTGTATTTGTTGGATTTGTCTGTGTGTTTGTATGCCTTTGTTCCCTGTGTGTTTGTCTGTCTGTTTTCTTTTCCAGGGCTACTTCAAGACACAAGCCAAAGTACACATAGTGGAGAGTCCCAAATACCATTATGTGGGGAAATAAAATAACCAAAGTCACAACAAGAGAGACTAAGAGACACCATTCAAAGAATACTTCCTGAGGGGCGCCTGGGTGGCTTAGTCGGTTAAGCGTCTGACTTTTGCTTAGGTCATGATCTCACGGTTGGTGGGTTCGAGCCCCGCGTCGGGCTCTGTGCTGACTGCCAGCTCAGAGCCTGGAGCCTATTTCAGAGTCTGTGACTCCCTCTCTCTCTGACCCTCCCCTGCTCATGCTGTCTCTCTCTCTCTCCTAGAAATAAATAAAACATTTAAA